>NW_008594686.1:0-668 GCF_000691845.1 Merops nubicus | reverse complement strand
TCAAAAAATAGATGTAGCACTTGAGGGCATAGACTAGTGGTTAAGGGAACTGTTGGGATGACATTTGGACTTGATGATCCTAGAGATCCTTTCCAACCATAGTGATTCTATGATTAAATGTGACCTCCAAATGCAGAAACAGAAACGTGTCACGAGGGGCTTCTGTGCAAAATGTCCAACCCACAAAGGCTGGGACAGCTGGAGGGAGGAATATTCAGTCAAAAGTACTTGGGAAGTAGCTCTCTCCATCCAACTCAGCCACCTTCAGACTTTCTGAAGTCAGCAGAGATCTAGTCAGTTTGGTCAATGAGTCCTGAGGCACAGCTCAAGGCACAGCTCAGAGGAGAGCCAAAACAGGCCAGATGAATCAGGATGAATCAGGATGTGGGAGTGCCTGTTGTCTCCTGTGGTGACAAAGGAGTGTCCAGTGAGTAGCTCAGCTGTAGGCTCTGTTAGGATGGACCATTGCTTCCTATACACTGGCCTTGGTTTACTAGGGTCTTGATTTTTTCTCACTATCTTAACCAGTGGATTCCTCTATGCAAAGGGACTAAACATTTCTTCTGATGTTCCCCAGAACCTGTTACTCTGTTTCACTCTCTGCTGCACTGCTTGACATCATGTTATTATGGGCAAGCTCAAGTTTCTTTGAAAGAAAAAAAAAAAAA
>NW_008594685.1:0-204 GCF_000691845.1 Merops nubicus | reverse complement strand
ACCCCAACATCTCCAAGCTGGTTGGTAGACCTGGGGGTTGGATGGAACCTCCATGGGGGGGTCTGGAGCCATCTCAGGGGGGTTCTGTGACCCTTGGGGATAGGGGGGTCCCCAAGATCTCCAAGCCTGCTGGTAGACCTGAGGGTTGGATGGAACCTCCATGGAAGGCTCTGGAGCCATCTCAGGGGGGTTCCGTGACCCTTG
>NW_008594684.1:0-20840 GCF_000691845.1 Merops nubicus | reverse complement strand
TGCTCAGCGTCGGGCCCGCACCGCCTGCCCGGGGCTGTGGTGCCGCCTCCCCTGCTCTTCCTCGCCACGCTGAGCCCTTCGGAGCCCTCCTCCGACGCCCTCGTGTTTGGCTTGGCCTGCTGCGGGGGGCGCCTGCCATCATCCAGCCGAGGTGCTGAGGGGATGGAGCTCCTGCGGCCAGGGCGGGCTGAGAGCCCTGGGGCTGTTCAGCTGGAGAAGAGAAGCCTCAGAGGGGATCTGATCAATGCTGAGCAAGAGCTAAAGGGTGGGGGGCAAGAGGCTGGGGCCAGACTCTTGTCAGTGGTGCCTAGTGACAGGACAAGGGGCAACGGGCACCAACTGGAACCCAGGAGGTTCCATATGAACACAAGGAAAACCTTCTTTGGTGTGAGGGTGGCTGAGCCTGGAGCAGCTGCCCAGAGAGGCTGTGGAGTCTCCTGCTCTGGAGAGATCCCAAACCCACCTGGACACCATCCTGGGCACCCTGCTGTGGGTGAGCTGCTGGAGCAGGGGGTTGGATGAGATGATCCCCAGGGGTCTCTTCCAACCCTACCATGCTGGGGTTCTGTGATCTGACCCACTGTAGTGCTTGGGTTTAGGTAGCACCAAAAGCTCGGTCTCTCCTTGATACCCTCTCTGGTTGTGTTGGATGTTTGGTTGGTTTTTTTTTTGTCTGCTGCTGTCCTTGACAGCTCTGTGATCTTCCCAAGCTGCACTTGCCAGTTCTGTGTTCAGCAGAAATGGCATTTCCAAAGGTACATAATAACATGTATTAGAGACATGGTCAAAGAAAGGTCAAAGAAAAGCGATTTCTGCTTGTGGTGGAAGGTGTCATGTTTTAGAAGACTGCCTGAGGCTCCACTGCTCACATTTCCCCTTTCAGGATCTTGCGTTAATATCGGTTCCATTTTGTTTCTGGTGTGGATGGGATCTGATGTGATTATTTTGAACACTGTCCTGGCAGTCTCATTAGTGAGGTGTCCAAGTTCAGAGCTCCTGACTCCCACAGTTAAATGAAAAGAGACATTTTGAAGGTCAGGCTGTTAAGCAAAATGTCAGTTTTGATTGGCCAACAGATGACATTAATAAGAAAATTATTATTACTGACTGTGAGACTGTAGATAACAGGACTGTTATCCTGGAGAAGAGAAGGCTCCAGGGAGACCTTGCAGTCTTTCAGGACCTGAATGGGCCTAGAAGAAAGCTGGGGAGAGACTTTTTAGCAGAGCTTGTTGTAACAGGACAAGGGATGATGGTTTGAAACTAAAAGAGGGAGATTCAGACAAGAGAGAAGGGAAGAATTTTGGCTGCTGAGGGTGGTGAGCACCTGTCCCAGGCTGCCCAGAGAGGTGGTCGCTGCCCCATCCCTGGAACCATTCCAGGTGAGGTTGGCCGGGGCTCTGAGCAACCTGCTCTAGCTGCAGATGTCCCTGCTCAGGGCAGGGGGTTGGACTGGGTGACCTTGAAAGGTCCCTTCCCACCCAAACCATCCTGTGATTCTATGATTAGAAGGTTGGAGAGCTTGACATGGAAAAAATGTGAAGGATTTGGATTTACTGAGTGTCAAGAAGGAAAGGCTCAGGAGGATTTAATACCAGTTTTCCTAAAAGATGGTTATAGAGTAGACAGAGGCCCTTTCTTTGCAAACATGCACAGCAACAGGGTAAAAGGCAATGGGCACAAGCTTAAAATAAAATCTTCACTATAAGAGCAATTAAACTTTGGAGTAGGTTGGCTAGAGAAGTGGTGGAATCTCCCTCACTGGAAATAAACTCAAGACTTGGCTCGAGGGCCCTGTTTTCAATAGACAGTTGGTCCACGTGGTCTCCAGAGTTCCCTTCTACCATGGACTTCTCTGCAATCCTGTGGAGAAGTTGTTCATCAGTTAAGCACCAGGACAGGGCCGAGAGGGGCTGTGAGATCTCCATCCTTGGATGGATTTGACTGGGCTGAGCTGTTAGAGCAGAAAGCTGGACCAGGAGACCTCAGAGGTCCCTTCTGCCATGAGTCTTTCCACGACTGTATGAAGACAAGGTTCTCTGTGTCTGCTTCTTATCCTCAGTGTTTTCAACCCTGATGATTTTTTTCATTGAATTAAACTAGTGCAGTGTTGTGTGGTACTAATTATTTCTACCCTTTTAATCACAAGCCATTCAGTGATTATGTGCACATCTGCCAAAACTGGCCTAGTTTGTACTGTATGGAATGTTAATTGCTTTTTGAGCTGACTTTCTTCTTCACTGGCATTAGGGATGCTCTGAAGTACCTCACTGAAGCTCTTCAGTCCATCAATGAGGTAGAACTGGACAATGTAATTGAAAATGTCATCGATGCTGTTGAAAAACAATCCTGTGAGTAAACATTTCATTTCTTAAGCTTCCTGAGTTTATTTTATGGTTATCATTTTATTTTGACAAAGGCAGAGTTACTGGCAGCGTACAGACTAGAGGTGTCATTTTAGTCTGCTGGGCTGATGAAGATAAATGTGTTTGTTGACATTTTGTTTTGTTAAATACTGAAGTTTGTGATGTCAGCAAAAGGCAGGATAATTTTGCATTTCAAAAGCTGGCAGCCTGGTACCTCCTGACTTCTCCAAAAGGAGGGAAATTTTTCAGTGCCAGTTCTAAAGGCCCCAAGGTCAGCTTGTATGGATGTCTTTGCATTTGGGAGTATAATTTTCAATATTCAAATCAAGCAAAGAAATAATAAGAAATTAATTTGCTTATTATTTAGTAGGCCAGGTGGAGGAGAGTGTTGGGGTTGTTGACAGCTATAATCTGAGGAGCCTCACTGGGACTGCAAGAAGGGACAGCTGCACTCCTTGGTTCAGAGATCACTGCCCCCACATCCAAGTGGAGAGGGAGATGCCTGTGCAGCAGTGTAATGGTCCAGCCTTTTAACTTAAAGCAACTGTGGGTGGAGTTTAACTCTCACCTGGATGTTCTCTGCACTAGCCAGGCAGATGCTGCTGTGCTGTTCTGCCAACGTGATCTTGTGATGGTCACATTGGGCAGAAGGTGCTGCTAACATCAGGGCACTGAGGCACTGGAACAGTCTACCTGCTGGGTGTGTCAAAGTACATGGAATCCCATTCATTACTAAGTCCAAAAGTGAATTCTAGAAACCTCCTGGAAAATGGGCCCAAATGGCCAAGAAGAACACCAGCATTCTGGCTTGGATCAGCACTAGTGTGGCCAGCAGGAGCAGGGATCATCCCTGGGACTCAGCACTGGGGAGGCCACCCCTCGAATCCTGGGTTCAGCTTTGGGCCCTTCACTACCAGAAGGTCCTTGACGGGCTGGAGCGTGGCCAGAGAAGGGCAACGAAGCTGGGGAAGGGCCTAGAGCCCAAGTGTGGGGAGGAGCAGCTGAGGGAGCTGGGGGTGCTGAGCCTGGAGCAAAGGAGGCTCAGGGGAGACCTTCTGGCTCTGCACAGCTCCTGACAGGAGCCTGGAGCCAGGGGGGGGGCGGGCTCGCTCCCCAACGGGGACAAGAGGAAACAGCCTCAAGTTGCCCCAGGGGAGGTTGAGGTTGTCCCTGAGGAACAATTTCTTGCCCTTGAGGGTTGTCCAGGGCTGTGCCAGGCTGCCCAGGGCAGTGGTGGAGTCCCCACCCCTGGAGGGGTTTCCAAGCCGTGGAGATGTGGTGTGAGGGACATGGGGCAGTGGGGACCTGGCAGTGCTGGGGAATGGTTGGACTCCATGATCTTCAAGGTCCTTTCCAACCAGAACTGTTCTATGTTTCCCCTAAAAACATGAGATGCTCAAAGAGCTGAGCTTTGTCTGGTAAAGTTCTCACAACCCATTTGGTTCTGAGCGTGCCTGAAACTCCATCATCTGTCAGCAGGATTTTGTCTGGGGACTTCCTCCTGCTTACCTGGGGCTGTATGTCCTGAGCACACAGATCCAGTGTCCCTGCTCCTGTGTGCCATGGGGTGGTACCTCAGAATAGACCTGACACAGGCTGACAGCACAACACGTAGGAGTTGTAGCACCTTGAGTTAAAGGGGTGGCACTGGTGCCTGCCACGTGTGGGTCTCTACTCATCAGAGCTCATGAGAACCTGGAACATCCAGCTCTCTTCCAGTTTTTGGCTGAGGAGATTCAAATCCATATAAATGGGATCTAAATTAAATGCTAGGTGAGTTCAGGAAACCTTCCCAGCCTATCCTGTTTAAACCAAATTGAATCAAGAGCAGGCACATCCTTCTTCTGTAGTTCTACTGGAGCACAGGCTACAGAAGTTAAAGCTTTATATTCTTACTGCAGCAATGGGATAATAGAATCATTAAGGTTGGAAAGGCCTCTAAGATCACCAAGTCCAACCATCCACCCAACACTACCATGAGCACTAAACCATGCCCCAAGTGCCACATCTATGAGTTTTTTGAGCCCCTCTAGGGATGGGGACTCCAGCACCTCCCTGGGCAGCCTGGGCCAAGGACTCACCACTCTGCCAGGAAAGAAATTCTGCCTAATATCCACTTGAAACCTCCCCTGGCAGAACTTGAGCTCATTGCCTCTTGTCCTATCACTGGTTCCCTGGGAGAAGAGACCAACCCCCACCTCACTCCAGCCTTCTGTCAGGGAGCTGTGGAGAGCCAGAAGGTCTCCCCTCAGCCTCCTCCAGCCTAAACACCCCCAGTTCCCTCAGCTGCTCTTTATAAGACATGTTCCCCAGTATTCATGGCCAGACCTGACCCCAGTACTCAAGCTGTAGCCTCCACCATCCCTGGAGGTGCCAGAAACCACGTAGATGTGGCACTTCAGGACATGGTTTAGTGCTCATGGTAGTGTTGGGTTGATGGTTGGACTTGATGATCTTGGTGGTCAGCAACGTGTCTGTCTCCAAAATTGTCTTCATCAGTTTGACTACTGAGGACATCAACCTGTATGGCAACGTCCTGGAAGAAACTCCTCCTCCAGACCTCCTCCAAAGGTTTTCACCCTTTGAAATTTTCTTTTCAGTGTCCTGTAACATGATTGAACAATCCACAGTGGAAGCAGCCGTCCAGGAATGCAGCCAGGGGTCAGATGAGACTGTGTATGGTGACTTCAGCTTCATTGATTTGGGGTTTTGGGAGTTGATGTGCATTCCCTTCCTTCCTCTTGGGAAAGAAATGTCAGGAGTTGTCTGCAGTGCTGCTCGTGCAGTAATTGCTGTGTTCTCTTCTCTTCCTGGTACTGTCTTTGAGGGTTAGAAATGTTCCTTCCTAGAAAATTTGTTCTCCTGGATAGGCCTCCAGGGGGTTCTAAATATAATGGTGACATTGTGGAATTCAAATACTGTGGTTGTGTGTGAGGTGTGATCCAGGTGGAATATTAACCAATAAAATAAACCAATAGTTTCAGTGCAGAGAGACCTTTTTACTTCTCTTCATGTCTTTATTTCCTTTTGTCTGGTTTAAAATGATCTAAAGTTATTTTTGTGCCTTTCTTAAGATGTTTCTTCTCTGAAAGCTCTTGGAAGAGTTTTCTCTGCATGGTGCTTGTTTCTGCTTTTCTGTTTGTTTTGAGAGCTGTGATTGATTTGCACTCTCTGATAACAAAGTGGAGAGCAATTATTTGAGTTTCTGAGAGTTTTGGGGCTGTGATAAATGTTTCCTTTAGCATCTACATGATGTATTGACAACATAATCCAAAGTGGAAGAAATGGTTTGCTAGGTATGTCCAGCAGATCCTGTGATCACATTCTCAGTGGCTACACTGTGATCAATATTTTGTGCCACATGAGCCATGGCAAGGCTTTTCTGTGGTCATAGAGCAGAGGATGGTTAAGGAAAGGAGGTGTCTCCATCTCTCATTCCTAAATGAACTTCTGAAGTTTCCTCTTCTGAATTCAGAGATGTGGTAGCAGCCAACAGGCAGAGGGATGTGAGAGGAATGGTGATAGTGAGCAAAACAAACACAATTTTATCTGACATGTTCTGTTGCTGTTTGTTTCATCCACTTCATGTATTCTTATTTCAGAGAAAACGTTTTCAACATTATTGGAGCCTTTGATATCCCACGTTATATTTATAATTCAGAAAGAAAGAAGTTTATACCGTAAGTCTGGCTTGGGTGAAGTTGCAACCTCTTCTTGTTTTAAGAAAAAAAACCCCTTTATTTCTATAGGGTTAAAAGTCTGATTTCTAATCTTGCCTTCTTAGTTCTGCTCACCTCAAGTCTGAGAGAGAAAATGAGACAATTTTATTTCCTAGTCTCTAAGGAGCTAGTCAGACTGTGATAAATGCTGGCTCAGGAATAAAGGTGTTGATGGGTTTTTCCTAGTCCAGTAGGCTGGCACTGGAATGGGCACCAGCATCCCCTGTGGCAGAGGGGTCTGGGGTGTTACTGCCTCTGAAACTTTGCTGTTTATCAGATAGTAAAATGTCCAACCATGTTTATGTCATCTAATGAATCAAAGAGACTGTCAGGCTAAGGACAGATATCACTAAATATAGTTTGGAGGGTTGGGGTTTGTTTACATTTGGCTGTTTAATTTTATTTTTTTAGTAAATTGGGTCTATCTTGTTGCATGTATTTATTTCTTAGACTGTAGCTTGCAGCTCCCTGAAGCCCTGGGGGATTTCTAAGGAGAACTACAACAGCTAAAAAAGAAATATCAGGAGCAACTGGTGATTCTGGATGTCAGAGAACCAGAGAAGTAGTTGGAGGAACTGGTTGTAACTATTTTGCTGGCTAAAAAAATTACCTTTAATAGCAAGGAGCCCAGGCTGCTGGGCTAAAAAGAAGCCATGCTTTTGAAAAGCCCAAAGTGGTGGCAGCTGAGGAATGGGTAGCGGTTCATTGTGAGGGGTGGCAGTGACCCCCTGGTAACGTGCAGCTCATTTTCTGGCCTTGCCCCATGATTCTGCCAGTCTGGCAAATGAAATCTGTGTGTCTGCAGCTGGTGTTTTGTGCCAGCGCCAATTCCTGGCTTTCCAAGCTGTTGGAAGCAGAGAACACCATGAAGACACTTTCCAAATCCTCTTGTTCATGGCCACTTCAAAGAGAAAGGTGCTTTTTTAAAAAAAAACTAATTTCTGCAGAGCCCTGTTCAGGTGGGAAGATAAATCTCCAGGCCTGTGAGCTAGAGGGGAATTAAATGGATGAAGCTTTCAGAGTGCAGAAACACAGGACCCCTGGCAGAATCTTCCTCACTGAGGGAATAAATTATGCAGCAGTGTTACAGCTTTTGCAGCCTTCTACAACTTTTAGGTCAATACGGCATTTTTTGTCTGTGGAATGTACCTTTTCTAATCTGGATTTTGTTACACTTTTTGCAGCCTGTCAATGACCAATTTGCCTGTACCCAGTTTATTTGGAACTGCCAGGGATAAAGCAGAGCTGTTTCGTGAGCGCTACTCCATCTTACAGCAGGTCAGGAAGGGTTCTGCTCTGCTTAACAAAACACACAAACTAAATGCTGGGGTTTGTATCCTTCACGTGTTCAGCAGTGCTTTGTGGTGAGGTGCTTCTGTGAGCTACAGTTTAAATAAACTCAGAATGAGAACAGGACTTTTCCTAAAGTTTATCAAGTCTTCTCAGCTGGCACTGCACAGCAGGGTGGATTCATGTGCTTGTTGAGGTCAGGCAAAACTGAAGCTCCAGGAAGTTCTTGTTCAGGCACTCCTCAAAGCAAGGGAGTTTAGTTTGTTTATTCATTTCTCAGATTTCAAAATGCCCACTGAGAGCCATTGTCATCTCTTGGTGACACACACAGAACCCCAGCATGGTGGGGATAGGAAGGGACCTCTGAGGATCATCTGGTCCAACCCCCCTGCTCCAGCAGCTCACCCACAGCAGGGT
This sequence comes from Merops nubicus, assembly GCF_000691845.1. Taxonomy (NCBI): domain Eukaryota; kingdom Metazoa; phylum Chordata; class Aves; order Coraciiformes; family Meropidae; genus Merops; species Merops nubicus. Next base: position 13,048 of record NW_008594684.1, on the reverse strand, counting down.
GCCCAGGATGGTGTCCAGGTGGGTTTGGGATCTCTCCGGAGCAGGAGACTCCACAGCCTCTCTGGGCAGCTGCTCCAGACTCTGACACCCTCACACCAAAGATTTTTTTCCCTTGTGTTGAGATGGAACCTCCTGGGTTCCAGTTTGTGCCCATTGCCCCTTGTCCTGTCACTGGGCACCACTGAAAATCAGAGTCTGGCCCCAGCCTCTTGCCCCCCCATGGGCCCTTTAGCTCTTGCTCAGCATTGATCAGATCCCCTCTGAGTCTTCTCCAGCTGAACAGCCCCAGGGCTCTCCGCCTGTCCTGGCACAGAGATGCTCCAGGCCCCTCAGCATCTTCAAGTCAGTCCCTGAGCACGTGCTGCCTGCTTGTCTCTCACAACAGGGTCACAATCCTGTTCTCCTTTCTTCCCCTCACCCCAGGAGCTGCGATCCAGCTCCACCTCATGTGCCTGCTCACTCCCACTCCGTGCCCTGCCTCTGCTGTGCAGCCCAGCAGGAGCAGTGATGGGAAAGGGCATGAGCTGCTGACCAGATGCTTCAGTCTCTTTTTTTGGTCCTGATTTTTCAGGTCTCTGGACTACCTGCACTGAGCTGATCCACAGCACAGATCCTGCTCGGTGCTGGCAGGTGCTGCACAGACCTAACTGCCTGTGTGCAGCCCTGGCCAGAGGTGTGAGTGAGACTCTTGGACACAGGCAGACAGCAGGCACATAGTTCTGTCCATGCCACCCTGCTTGTCCTTTGGGCCACGTGGAGGAGAGACTGATCCCCACCTCACTACTTCAGGGAGTGTAGTGGTAGGACAAGGGGTGATGGTTTTAAACAGAAAGATTAGATTAGGTGTAAGGAAGAAGTTTTTCACTCTGAGGGTGGTGAGACACTGGCACAGGTTGCCCAGGGAGGTTGTGGATGCCCCAATCCTGGATATGTTCAAAACTAGGTTGGATGAGGCTTTGAGCAACCTGGTCTAGGGGGAGGTGTCCCTGCCCATGGCAGGGGAGATGGAACTAGATGATCTTGAAGGTCCTTTCCAGCCCAAACCATTCTGTGAAAACAGCAGGTTTCTGCAGCCAGCAGCTGGAGGTGTCCACAGGGTCTGTATCCTGAAGCCTTCTTTTCCTGATTGTGCTGTGCTCCTGCACCTCTTGGCATGGTGGTTTCACCCAGACTCTCTGCTGCACAGGTTTGGTGTATGATTGTCTGCTGTGCTCCTTTCTGACCTTCAGGCCACCGTGGGGGTGAGGGCTGCTGACTGGAACTGCTGCCTGTGTTCCTTGGCTTCTAGTGATGGGTTTGATCTGTGGGGAGGCTTCCAGGCTGCACAAAAAAACAGTGAAAGAAGAGAAAATTTCTACAATGCATTTTCTTCATGCTTCCTGCAGTTTATTTGTTAATGAAGCTTGCTCCTGTTATTAAAAATATATAATTAAATTAAGTGCTTATGTTTAGTAGGCCCTGCCCTGAAGAGAAACCAGCTTTTTTTCCACCAAATCAGCATTTAATACAGTTTACTTCCCCTCACTCTTGCACCTCTTCCTGCCAGGTAGTCAGAAATAACTTCTTTTAGAAGTGTTACAGCTGCTTTGATGTTACTTTTTTGGGCTTAGTTTTATTGCCCAGTATTATTGATCGATTTCTTAGAAGCAGATTCTTGTGGAAAGGACTGATTGTCCTCAAGAAATTAAATGTTGCTGAATAATAGAGAGTATGAAAAATGTAAACTGTATTTTGTGCAGTGGTTGTAATGAACTGGCTTTCTGACAGTGCTCATTCATTTTTAAACTGGATGACTTCAATTTTGGTTTCTGCAGAGGACTCACAGACATGAGTTGTTCACTCCTTCACCAGCCGTTGCTCATCCTGATGACAGTAAGAGCAAATTCCAGGTAAAAGAATCTGTTTTTTTTCCTTTTCTTTTTTTCTTGGAAAGGGAACTGTACTTGTGTTACACTTCAGTGCAGTAATAGTTCTTCAGTGACATCTTAGTTTGACATTCATTATGAGCAATCGATGGAAATGAGTTAGTTTGGATTATTTTTAGCCTGTGTGTCAAAAATGCAGTTGTTTGGCTCAGATCAGCCTGACCACCAAAGGGCTGAAAAGCAGCTGAGGAGCATGAGAGAAATGTGGCTCCCAGCAGAGGAAGGACATCAGCTGTTCAGCTCCTTACACTTTGCTTCCCTCTGCTTTGGGATATTTTCCCTGCTTCTTTCTTCCTTTTGTAAGCACTGAATGCACAAACCTACAACTGCAGGTCACAACTTTAGACTGTTCTGTCCCCTCTCAGCTCTCACATACCAAATGCTCAGGCTATATTATATAGTTATTATGTATTTTGTGAAAAAGATGAATGTGTGCATCACTGGGTGCCAGGTAACAGCTTTTGCTTTGCTCAGCTCCCCTGCTTCTCCCTGACCTTAGCTGAGCTGAGTCTGCATCTCCACCCAGGCTTCACAGGCAGCTCCCTCCCTTGGCTGCTTCCTCTCCTCCCTGTCAGCAGTTCAGCTCTTCTGCTGGTGATGTGGGTTTGTCTCTCTTCACTGCAGCTTGACAGACCAACAGAAGTTCATCCAGAGAGAGACCACAGAGAGCACAGTGTGTGGTGTGATCCTCTGGAGGGGTCTCAAAGGTTCCTCACTCAGAGTAGTCTGTGTTGGTTTGGGCTGGCCCTGCAGTTCACAAGGGATCCTGCTGAGGAACTAATCACTACAATTGACATTCTTAGGCAAGAGCAGAAATTGCCACTTGTCCTCTTCAGTTGTAAGCAAAATAGTCAGGATACGTATTTCCTCACTGAGCAGTTCATGCTGGCAGCTGTTACTGGGAATCTGTTCCTAACCTGGCTGCAGAAACATGTCCCACATTTTTCTTCTCAGCCTGTATTCTCTCCTAGCTCCTTTGTGCGTTCTGTAAAGGTGTGTGCTGTGTGGTGCTTTGTCTTGCTGGCTGAAGAGTGTGAAGAGTTTGATTCCATTCCTATTTAATTCTTTGCCTTTGGTTCCAGCTTAAAACAGTAGAAACTCTCTTGGGCAATACAGCTAAAGTGGGAGAAGTGATTGTGCTTGGGATGATAACTCAGCTTAAGGAGGTAGGTTGCTTTTTTATTGTGTAGTATCTAAGGCACCTTTCATTCTGTGTTATAATATATCAGAAAATGAGAAGACTTAAGTATCTCACCACCTTGTCCTGTCACATTAGTCAGTGGCAGAACTCCCATCAACGTCAGTGCTTTGAGACCTCAGAAGAGAGTTTCCCACAAGCAGTTGGTGCTGGTCTGTGAGGGGAAGTGTCTTTGTCTTCTCAGGACAGAATTTCATAATGCATTGTGTCAGCAGCCAGAACCAGCTCCAGGTTTTAGGCCTGCCCCTTCCTGAGATGCTGGAGCTTCCCGTGGCTGTCTGGGACTCTGTAGGGAAGGGGTGTGCCAGGAATCCAGACTGCAGGAGCTCAGCAGTAAGGTGCTGAGATGCACTGCCTGTAAACCAGTGTTTGCAGTTCTGTCTCTGTGTTCTAAGCTTATTAAACCCCACTAAATAATTTCTAAATGCTGACTGATGGATGATTCTGATTGAAATATCTATGTGTTTGAGCATATTTTGCTTTATTTATCCTGTTTTTTAGGGGAAATTTTTCCTAGAAGACCCTACAGGAGTCGTCCAGCTTGACCTTAGCAAAGCCATATCCTTTTTCTGTGCTGTCAGAGGTGGAGAAATCTCCTATAGACCTGGAGAATTTAAAATGGAATAGTAAATCAATACTGAGCATTAAAAAGGATGTATGGAGAATTGCAGCTTGTGCCTTTTTCCTTCTTTTTCAAATGCCTTAGTTGCTGCAGCTCAGTGCCCTTGCACAGAGACTGCCAGGACAATTTCTCCTGGTGGAAGCAAAGCATGTTCCTCCTTGTGGGCTGCTTCTGAACTTACCTCCTCAGCCACCAGATTAATTACTTGCCTGGCTCATAAGGCAGCCTGTGAACTTTCAGTGGTATCCAAATGTATTACACCAAACTTTGGCTAAAGATTAGCTTAAAAGTCCTGATCTAAGAAAAATACATTTCTTAACCTTCCTGCACCAGTTCCACAGTGGTTTATATACTGAGTCCTCCTTTGTTTTGGCAGAAGGTAAAGCAGACTGTTTTTCTTAGCCTGTAATAAGTTACTCTGTTAATGGCTGTTGCTGCAGTTCCACGTCTTGTCTCTTGACAGGGCTTGACCATAAGTGGAGTTTGTGAGTGAGATTTTTGGCCATAACCCTTTCCTGTTACCTCACTGGCTCTGGAGGCAGAGAACAGAGCTCTGCAAAATTGGTGGTTTCCAGCCATGGGGGTGGGATGGGAGCATCTCTAGCAGCTCTGAGCTTTGGCCTTAGTTAGCCTGGCTCCAGCATGCTTGGAGGAGATATGACTAGGTTAGGAAGACAGCCCAGAATAACCCAGCAGTGTGATTTAACAATTGGAAAATGCTGCTTTTTTGTTGGCAAAGCTTTGCCAAAGTCTTATTTTCTAATGTCACAGAACCATAGAACTATTTGGGTTGGAAGGGACCTTGAATATCATCTAGTTTCAACCCCCCTGCAAGGGGGGGAAGGGACACCTCACACTGGACCAGGTTGCTCCAAGCTCCATCCATAATGTATGTGATGTTTAAAATGTATGTAGTAAATAGAAGTTTGGAGCAGAAATGCTGGTGGGGACAAGTGTCACCCAATGACTTCTGTTCCTTTAGCAGATGGGACAGTTCTGGAGACAAGGTGCAGTTTGATGGAGACTCTTCTGGAGCAGGGCCAGCAAAATTGATTCTGGTTCCCCTACATTCCCACTTGGTTGGGTTGAGAAGGTTGTTTATGTGGCTGTGCAGCAAAGCCATTCAAAGAAGTGTCTGGGGTAAAAAAAAATAGTTGGTTTCTTGCTCAGCTTGTCTTTCAGCCAGGGAGTTCCATGGTTTGGTTCAGCACTGAACAGCAGAGGGACTGGTGCTGCCACAAGGGAGGGATTGATGGAGGCTGGGACTGACACAGCTGCCAACATCTGGCTCATGGCTAGGACTTGATGTTGTTAGAGAAACTCAAAGTGATTTTCTTGTTCAAAAATCTCTTAGGTTGGTATGAAGATGAAGTGTTTCATGTGAACGCTTTTGGATTTCCACCTACTGAGCCTTCTGCTACCACTAGGTATAAAAGTGACTTTTGGCAGCCTCCCTCCATGTTTTGTTACAGTTTCTGTGGTAGTGTGTTACTATTTTAGAGTTTCTGTGACAATAAAGTGTGCTGGTCTTCCCCAAATGCTTCAGAATAAATAAAGTTTTAAGGAAGCAATTTTGGACCTGCTGCACTACTTGGGCCAGCACTAAAGCTTGTAGTCTTGGCAGAAAAACCCTTCCAAAGGCCCCTGGGTTCTGTGCATTAATAACAACTGGGATCCAAGCTCTTCTCAGTTGCAGAACTAGGTAACTATTATATGGGAATAAGCAATTCCTTGTTGCTCAGAGAATGGAGGTGGGAAAGAGCCCAGGACAAATATTACCCTGGGATGATGTGCTGAGTTACAGCAGGGCAGTGCTTCTGCTCCATGTCCAGCTCCTCTGCTGCCATTTCCCTTCCTGGCTTTCCCCTTGGAGTACTAAATGATTATTGATACCATCTGAGCTCCTGATCCTAATAATAGTAATTATTAAAGTGGTTTAAGTGAGTCATAATCAAAACTACTAATGATTTGAGAGGAAAACAGAACTAACTTGAATATTTTAACGATGTAGGGCCTTCTATGGGAATATAAACTTCTTTGGAGGGCCTTCTTCAGCTTCAGTAAAGGCTTCTGCAAAACTAAAGCAGCTGGAGGATGAAAATGAAGATGCCATGTTTGTGTTTCTTTCTGATGTGTGGCTGGACCAAGCAGAAGTTCTGGAGAAGCTTCACACAATGTTTTCAGGTAGGTGAATCATGGAATAATTTGGGTGGGAAGGGACCTTTCAAGGCCACCCAGTCCAACCCCCTGCCCTGAGCAGGGACATCTGCAGCTAGAGCAGGGGGCTCAGAGCCCCGGCCAACCTCACCTGGAATGGTTCCAGGGATGGGGCAGCGACCACCTCTCTGGGCAACCTGGGCCAGGGGCTCACCACCCTCAGCAGCAAAGAACATCTTCCTTCTCTCTAGTCTAAATCTCCCTCTTCTGAGTGAGACCTGCTGTGACTCTGAGCCTTGGTTTAGGGGATTTTTACCATTTCTCTGAGCCCTTTGCAGCCTGGGTGGATGGAGCTGACCAGTGCAGCAAGACACTAGAATCAGCCCAACTGTTGCATTTCTTGGTAGGATCTCACTCAACCCAGGCCCAAAGCCAGTGATACCTCATGCTAATTTTAGTAACAGCTATTTGCACTTGATGGTTGCTGTTACATTTCTTTTGGATCTTTCTCTGATGGCTTTACAGATTGGATTGGAGTCTATTTTTGCAAGCAGACACTTCCTTTTCATAAATCACAAAGTACTAATATTGGTTTGGACAGCAGCCATTTTATGTACTGTGACAAGAACATTTCCCTTGCTCATGAAAGTTCTTCCTAAGCTTAGTTTAAAGAAAACTTCTTGCTTCATGGCAGCTCAGCAGTCCCTCCAATGCTTTCTAGTTCTACCAAGGAAAAAAAATGTCAGTTCCTCTTAAAATACAAACTGTTTCTTCCACACATCATCACATTAAGAATGTTGACAACATTTGGATAGCAAGCATCTGCCAGAGCTGTGAATTGCTTCTTTGTATTCCAGAGCAGTTTTGGAACAGCTTGTCCTGGCTGTTTTAGGTAGAGTGGAAGTGTGAGAGGGTGGCTGCTTTAAAAATAAGCAGCATGAAGTTTAAGGGTGGGGAACAGCTACTCACCTAGAGAAAATTGGATACAAATTACCACACCATATCCAGGAGTTGGGAAGACAATTCACCATCTTGATCAAAGTTGGTGAGATCCTTGGAGGAAGCTGAACTTGACCTAAGATTGCACTTGCTGAAGGAATAAAGGGACTTTGGGCAGTGAGGTTCATGTTCTGAACTCAATTGCCAAAGATGCCAACACTGCATTTACTACTTTGAGACTTTTTTTAATTGGCAAGTAATAACTTTCATAATTATATACTAAAAATAATGGCTGAGTGGAACTGCAAGGAAAAAAACCCTTGATGAGCCATTTGGTATAAACAATTCTGTCCTATTTACCAACTGGATTGAAAAATAGTGAAGTAAATCCAAGTGTGGTGCTGCCTGTTAGGAAAAGGGAGAGTAACCTGGAACGTGAGGTGAATGCCTGAGCAGATATTTTTATTTTAGGGATGGAATTGGGTTTCCTTTTTAACTCCTCCTTATAAAACCTGTGTTTCTGGGTGATTAGTGATACTGTGAGGGATTCATCAGGTTGTCAGGATGCTCAGGCAGTTCCAGTCACCAGTGCTTTGCAGTGCCAGGGAGTGAATTAAATGTTGGTAGAGCCCTTGAATTGGAGTGATGCTTGAAGATTAATAGTAATCCATTGCTACCTGCTCACTGTTTTTCTCTTTAAGGAAAGAGAGTGTTTTAAAATGGTATTATTTGTTATAAATGTACTTTGTGTAATTATATGGCTGGATCAATAGTTGGAGACACACAAATGATGTTGTTGGAACTGGGCCTGCAAATAACAGAGGGCTTCCTCTGAGGGACACTTGTACTTTGCCATCATCCTTTTTAAGCTAAAAAAGTCCTGTGTGGAGAAGATACTTCAGGTGTATTAACAGCAGCAGATCTTGAAGTGCTGTTTCAGTTTCTGCCTCCCAAGGAATGGAACGGACTGGGGGCTGAAATGCTGAAAGATTCCAGAGTGAATGGCTGTACTCACAGATCCTCTGTTTTCCCAGGTTATTCCTCTGCACCTCCAACCTGCTTTTTCTTTTGTGGGAATTTTTCATCTGCACCATATGGAAAAGGTCAAATTCAGTCACTGAAAGGTAGGGAAGCCTTGGTATACACTCAGATACATATGTTAAACTAAAATAATGATGGCAAAACAAATGAAGAGAGCAGAAAAGAAACCCTTCTTTCCCAAGTGACATATTTTTTAATGTGCTGAAGCATAAGGGTGATTCATGTAATAGCTGTTTATTGTCTAACCAGGTGTTGTATCACAGGTTTTTGTTTTTCCTGACTCTAGGTTCCTTGAAGGCTCTTGCAGATATTATATGTGAATATCCCAGCATTCATAAAAGGTACACAGCTAAGGGAAATCTTCTTTTTGTGAAACCTCTGCTTTAATTACTTTAAGAAACTCTCAGGTACTGTGTTTTCTCATTACTGTGAGAAGGACAGCACGCTGGTCTTGGGACAGGCCTACAAGTTTGTTTTGGGAGCATTGTAAGGTTTTGATTTTATCTAAAATAACTTGTTCATGGTAGCAGCTGTTCTGTGAAACTGCCTCTCCCTGGAACATCTTCCACATGGCTTAAACATGGCCCATGGTTCCCCAAAAGTGCTGTCTGGGTAAGCCCTTCTCCCCTGGAATTCTGTTGGGTTCTGCCCGAGCTGTGCTGCTTTATGAAGTGATGTTGAAGCCTTGGTGGCCACTACAAGCACCTCTGGACCTTCTCTACCAGCCCAGGGCAGTGTCTCTTGAAACACTGGCTGCTGTGTCCACAAAGACATCTCCTTTCTGTCTTGTCCATACACAGTTCTCCATGATTGGAAGTGTGAGAGCTCACCAAAGCAACCCCATCCTGCAAAGGAATCTTGTATTTATCCTTTCTGGTGTCCCTGCTCTGTGGGAGTCCCATTCCAGGCCTGGAGAACTAAATCCCCCTCTATAGAGATTTGAATACACAAAGGAAAATAAAACTAGGGAGGCAGCCAGGCTTATGCTGTCTGGCTTCTGACTTTGCAATTCATAACAGGAGCTCTCAAGTAGAGCTAGTTCCTAAAATGGGCCCAAAACCAGGACTGACCTCAGCCTGCAGCTCTTGAGCTGTGTGTGGGATGTGAGTGAGCACGTCTCCTGTGCTGATCCTCCATCCTGTGTCCTGCTGCTGCTGCCAAGTTACCTGGGGTCCCTTCATGGGATCCTGGAGCTCAGCTTGGTCTGTCTCCCTGCTCACAGTCAACCCCCCTTGCACAGTGACTGGTTTTTAAGCTTTCCTTCACTTCAGGGAGGAGTGGGCATGTCTCTCATGCCTTAGCTGCAATTTATGTGGTTCTTAAAGCCAGGAGGAGCTGTCATCTCTGCCCCAGCAGGGGTTATCTGCACACATCTGTGGAGTAACAGCTGCATGTCACCAACCTTGAGATACTTCTAGATCACCTCCTATCAACATGAAATATTCATCTTTTTACAGCAGTCGATTTGTGTTCATCCCTGGCCCTGAAGACCCTGGTCCTGGTTCTATTTTACCAAGGTCAGTTTGTTTCACTCTCTCGGGTTTTGGAATTTTGAGTTCAATAGTTCAAGCTGGTGCAGAGTTGTGGCTGATCCATCAGTTGCTATTTATTTTAGACCTCCCCTGGCTGAAAATATTACTGAGGAATTCAGGCAGCTGGTGCCATTTTCAGTTTTCACCACAAATCCTTGCAGGTAATGGTGTAACTTTCTGCTATATATTTTATATCTTCCTTCTGTCCAGTCTAAATCTCCCTCTTTTAGTTTCAAACCATCACCTCTTGTCCTGTCCCAAAAGACCCTGCTGAAAATTGTCCCCAGCTTTCTTCTAGGCCCCTTGAAGTCCTGGCAGGCCCCTAGAAGGTCTCCCTGGAGCCTTGAAACGTGCTTTTTCTAGTTCCTGTAGCAGAGGGAGCCCAGCTTTATAATGCAGCTCCCAATCTTTTAGTTTTATCTCCATTTATTTCATTTCATGAACGTTTTTTTGTTTAGGATTCAATATTGCACCCAAGAAATCATTCTCTTCCGTGAAGATCTGGTGAACAAGATGTGCAGGAACTGCGTCCGCTTCCCTGGCAGCAACATGGACATTCCCAGCCACGTGAGTAGGCTGTGTCCAGCACTTCTGGAGGGGAGGAGACCTCCTTGGCGTCTTTCTTGCTGATTTAGGGTGCTGTGATCTGCATCCTCACCACACAGGGCAAGAGGAACCAAGAGGGTTTGTAAGGAGGATCTATACATTTACTCTCCTCACCTCTCTTTGCAGCTTGACAGTAAAATACTGATGGATGGCATCAAGTCCTTCTTGTTGTCTCCCTTGCCCTTGAATGCAGAACCTCATGGCAGCTGATTTTTGGTACATGAGCACCAGCAATGAATGTCATACCAAGAAACACTGATCCCCAAAGGCAAACTTTTAAAACAAATGACTTTTTTTTTCAGATGTGATCAATTAACCAGCAACATTTGCAGTAAAGCAGCGTGTCCCTTTTCCCAAAGGTCACCTGCTGCTTCTGCCTTCTCCCTTGAAGTCTTAATCCTGTTGTTGATACATCACCACAGCTCTCCCAGTTATGATTCTAGCTAATGAATGCACAGCAGGAGTTGCTGGGATTTACTGATATAATTGGATGAGAATGATCCAGGCAGTGCTGGCTCATTGCAGTGATGGATGGAGCCTGTTCCCATTTATTTTACAGGCCTTTTTGTTGTTGTTTGACTTGGAAACTTCTTTTAGCTCTTCCTTCCTTTGCTCCATCACAACATTGCTCAGTCCAGGGCACTTACTCCTATGGGCCTTTCTCATGCTTGGAAGGGAAGTAACCACCAAGGAGATGAAGAATTATGTGTTGCCACTCCTCCTGCAGATGAGAGTCCTGGGTTGCCTTTGCACACTCCAGTTTTTCTCTGCCTTTTCTGCCTCTCACTAGATCTTTTTAATTCCACCATCAGTGTAAAAGAAGAATGAGGGAGGGAAATTTTGCTGCTAGATTGAATTATTAGTGCCTTTAGGCCTTGGACAGTATTAGTGGAATAGCTGGGACATTATTTTCTTCCAGCAGAGCCTCCCACCAAGTTGCTGCATTGATTTTGGCCCTTTGGGGAAAGCAGAGCCTAACAGCAGCTCCGTGATTGATTAGAGATAACAAAAGCTTTCAAGGGGCTTGGAGGAGTGTCAGGAACCAAAATACCCTGGCTGAAGTTGGCCAGCTGAAAAAGAGAATTTCAGGGAGTAGCTGGTGCCTGGAACAGGGCAACTCCCAGAATAGCCAAAGGAATCAAAAGCATTTGGGAATCAAACAATTCCCTCAGTTCAGGGAAAAGATTCTAAGTGTGGGTCAAGGAAGCCACAAGGTAAAACAAAAGCCCAGAAAATGAAAGTTATGGCAGCGTGGGCACCTCCTGGGTTGGAGGAACAGTTCAACAGATTCTGTTGGAGAGTCTGATGGATGAAATAGTTTTGACACCCTCAAATATAGGTGGTTACACTCTAGAAGGGATTTGGTGCATTAAAAAGAAAACCACAACACAACAAGCAAAGCAGAAATCATTCATAATCAGAGCCAAAACAACATCCCCAGCTTCCAGGTTTCTTTATTACCAGGGCATTAGCATCTGCAGGAGTGAATTTGAGGCGTAGAAAACAGCTCCCACTCACTCTTTGTGTTTATGTTCCAGTTTGTAAAGACAATATTATCCCAGGGGCACCTGACGCCGCTCCCCCTGTACGTGAGCCCTGTGTACTGGGCCTACGACTACTCCCTGAGGGTCTACCCCCTGCCAGACATCCTCATCATTGCAGACAAGTACGACCCCTTCACTGTCACCAACACCGACTGCCTGTGCATAAACCCTGTAAGATTTCCTTCCTCTTTCCCAAAACACCAAGGGGACACAGCCACGGGCAAGTGCCTCTTCCTCTTTGTACAGGATTTTACTCACATGACTGTGGCATCTGCTTTTTTTCTTTCCAGGGTTCATTTCCAAGGAGTGGATTTTCATTCAAAGTATACTACCCCTCCAACAGGACAGTTGAAGACAGGTAAATCTTATTCAGCTTCTTAATCTTATTTCCTGGCTTTCTCATTATCAGGAAGGACACAGAAAATTGATTACAGAAACAGAGGGAATGTTGTAGCAGTTGAACGTAGACATGTGCTTCATACGTAGGCAGTGTAAGAAATCCAAATATCTGGAACTAAAATAATAAATTTAGGAATCACAGTCATGTAACAACAATGAGAAGCACAACCCAAAAGTAAAAGAAAAGACAGACCTTACAACATGATTTCCAGTGACTGGGAAACAGTTTAATTGCTGGAGATGATGCTTATGTAGGTTAATTACAAAATTCTTGGTTCATTTTGTGATCATAATCAAGCCCAGAAACAACTTTCAGGGTTTGATTTAATGTATTTTAAATCTGTACTTACTAATTCCAACCATGGTTGGCCAATGCCTGGTAAAAAGGCTGGCTGCAAAACAGTATTAAAAACCATCAAAGGCCTTAAAATTTGCTGATTGGAAGTAATGATGGTAGAAACCAATGGGAAAAGGGCAAATTTATCTGCTTTAATTTCACATCTTGTTGCAGAAGTTGTGCTTTTCTCAGACTGGGGTGTGTGACGCCCCCACCCTTCCAAGGGTATTCATAATAGCTCTGCCCATGTAACCTTGACTTGAACACAGAAAATGTTGTACCACAAGATGCGTTAGGTCTTTAAATAGCTTAAAACATTATCAAGCCTTTCACAAATGAAGAAATATTATAGGGAACTATCTTTTAATAAAACTAAATACTGGTTTTGTTTGTTGTTTGCAGCAAGCTTCAGGGTCTCTGAATTTCTGCCAGACTGTGGAAAGGTAGTGAGCCCCTGTGCAGCCAACAGCAGCACTCGTTTGGGATGGGTTCAGTTTTAACGTGTACTGCAGACTGTTTATAATAAACATCAAAGCCAAAAGTGGTGTATTTTGTGCACAAATGACCTAAAGGGTTGTGAAGGTGTGTCCCAGGCTGCCCAGGGCAGTGGTGGAGTCCCCACCCCTGGAGGGGTTTCCAAGCCGTGGAGATGTGGTGTGAGGGACACGGGGCAGTGGGGACCTGGCAGTGCTGGGGGAACAGTTGGACATGATCTTAAAAGTCTTTTCCAACCTAAATAATTCTGTGA
>NW_008594683.1:0-6934 GCF_000691845.1 Merops nubicus | reverse complement strand
CAGGTCCTTGGAGGGCTTCTGCTTCACCGGCGTGAAGTTCTCTGGCAGGAAGGTGTACATGGTGCTGTGTTTTCTCTAGGGGTATTTGCAGAGAAGTGGGAAGAAAGGTCTCTGCAGCAAGCCTGGGGCTCTCGGGAGAATAAAATGGACTGTTAGGACAGTTCCCACCTCCTCCAAGTCACAGCGAACACGTTTCTGAAAAAGAAGAGGATATAAATAGGCTCAGGATAGCTTCTGAACTGTGGCATGGCGCGTCATCCCTTTGCCCTCTCAATTCCCACAGCTCCCCTCAGCGATGCCATGTGCTGGGTGCCATATGCCGCGTACCAGACCCATCTCCAGTTACCCGGGGCAGCCAGCACGTGCAGAGAGCAGCCTCAGCTCCACGCAGCCACCAGCTCTGGCGCAGCAAGGACCACATCATGGCCATTATTAATTTTTTTTGTAGGGAAGGCATTCGGCAAGGCAGGATTGTGGAACGGGAGCGGGTAGGAGGAGGATGAGGAGGAGCTAGATCAGTCTGCTGACAGTCTCTTTAGGGACAGGGTTAACTAAGAGCCACAAAAGACACCGTGTGATGAATTCCAGGCAGTCTCTCTGAATTTTAACCAAACTGCCTCCCTGGCAGATTTAATTCAGCCCATCTGCTGCACCATCCCCTCTCCATCCCCAGCACACCCCAGCTGCTCCAGCCAGGCGATGTTTTGCAGTGGAGGTGGGTAAATTCCTGCTTCTCCAAAGCTCCCAGACAGCCAAACGGGGCTTGGGTACCGTTGGCTCGTCACTGGTTTTGAGGGACACGTAGGGGTGTTTTTGTGCAGCAGAGCACTGCTGCAGAAGCTACTGTGCGGGAGGAGAGCGGCTCGCTCCTGCCATGCATGCAGACCCCTGCAACACCTCTGGGTGGGAGAAAAGCTCATTTTGTCAGGAGCGAGTAGTGCAGGGCCTCCAAAGGGCTCTTCCCCACCCGGCATGGCTCCAGGTTGTGTTTCAGCTCCATCCTGCTCCCCCCCTGCATGGCCCCAGGGAAGCGGGCTGTGCCAAGAGCCTAATGGCTTTTTCTTGGCCACGGGCTGGCTGGGCTCAGCCAAGTACAGCACCGGGGATCCAGAGGGGAAAAGTAAAGTAAGGACATGGGGAAGTGAGACACAAACCTGGCTACAGCGGGAGCTGGGGGGGGAGAGGAGCTGCAAGGCCACAGAGCAGTGGGCCAGTATCTGCCTAGAGCCAGCAAACAGGGGCATGATGCCTTCTCCCCAAGCCCTGGGGCTGTAATCCTGTTGGCTCCAGGCAAACCAAAGGGGAAAAAGAAACTCTTTTGGGGCACAAGTGAAGCTGGTTGCAGTGACTCCCTCTAAAAGGGTTGGTTTATTTTTTTTAAAAAAAAGGAACAAAAAAATTCCAAAATGAAACACCAAACCCTCTCCCTGCCACAGGCGTGACAAGCTGGAGCACATTTTAGTCTGCACCTCAAACAGATCTTTCTCCCCAGAAAGGGATAACTAAAGCAGAAAGAGGTTCTAAGCTCCACCTTAGCCTTGCTGCTCCACTACAGGGATTCCCAGGTGTAAACCCAGTGTAGTGTCTGTGCACAGGCTCAACAAAATATACCATATTTTATATTCATCTTGAGGCAGACTTTGCAGCTGTGGGGGAACTTTTTCACTGCTGGCCAGGTCATTTCAACCTTCCCCTGGGAGCTGGTAACTTTCTAGGCTGCCAGTTGCTTTAAATGGGATTACAGCAGCATTAGGAAGCAATTAGCCTGAACGGGCGACAGGTTTAGCTGAACTGCTTGTCCCAAGGCCAAGTCCCATGGAGCCCTCACTCACTGGCAGGGTGGAGAGCTCCAGCACGGGTCCGGGGTGGCTCCAACCACCCCAACTGTGTCACCCAGGGCCAGATCCTGCTCCCCAGGAGAGGAACAGGGCTCTCACCCACCAGCACATGTGACCTGAAGTCAGCTGAGCCCAGCACAAATGGGAAATAAAGGCAGAGAGGAGATGGTGGTGGGAAGATGCTGTGTTTGGGTTAAGTCTTCATCCCTTCTATCAACCCCTCCTTCGTTTTAGGGTGAACCAGACACAGCACAGGATTGTATCATGGATGGGGGCATTTGTAGAAGGGCCTTGGCCAAAACCAGAACAGCTGAACAAGGACACAAGTGGCAGGATGCTTCTGGAAATACAGATGGGTATGCTGGGCCCAAATGAGCTCCTTCCCTCTCAGCACTAGGAATATTTGAGATGCCAGAGAGTGAGACGCAAATACCCGGCACTACCAGAAGCACGACTGTGTCTCATGCCTGCCTTATCAGGGGACTGCAAAGCTCAAGGTGGGGAAAAATAAAATGCAGCCTCTGCCAAGCAGGACTAACAAATTTTTTACTGTTTACACATTTTCTGGGAAAAAAAAAAAAAAAAAAAAAAAAGAGAGAAAATAAATGATGCTTTCTTTCCCAGCTCTCATTGAGGGTTTTAAGTCAAAAAAAAAAGGGCTGATATTGCCACTATGGGGACAGTGACCTCCTCACTCCATGTAAAATTGACAGCAGCTCCCAGGGCTTTAGGGAGCTTGTGGATTTTCATCTCCCTTTCAGGAGGCCAGTTTATTATTTATGAAGTACTTACAAGCTGCTCTATTTTTAGGCTCTTTCTTTCTTTACCCTCATGGGCTGGAGCTCATGACATAAATGAAGGCACTGTCACTGCTGCTGCCAGAAGAGGAAGAATGTGTTTCTTTAAGAAAGGTTTTGCAACCTTTTGTGTCTCTTAGACACACCTGCCTCAGAGGGATGTGCAAACCGAGTGTCCAAGCTGGTGGATTTAGTTCTGCTCTGGTCGCTCTGGCTGGCCCAAGATCAAACACTTGTGCCTGCCCTGCGTTGATGGACTTCACACGATTGGGTACCACTCCAATAAAGATGCTGAGAAGAGTGTCTGCAGGCATTGATCAGCACACCAACGGGCCAGGAAGACCTCCAAAAACAGGATCTCACTCTGTGCCTGTCCAGCCCCTCCATTTTTTTGCCTTATTAACAAAATGTACATTCTCTAGTCCATTTGGCTCTGCTCCAGAACGAGAAGTCCCCCAACCTCCCCAGAGACTCCTGCCCGCAGAGGTGCCTGCTCATGCAAGGCCTGTTTCAACATCTTTTTTGGAATGCAAACTTGTTATTTTGTTCCAAGATGACATTGTGGTGACCTTTAACTTGCAAAAAACCAAAACAAACTCAACCAAAACAGGAAGGGAGGGTGTCAAAGCCGAACAGCATGTTTGCAGCTTGCTGCGCTGGAGCTTTGAGGCTGACCCACAACAAAGCTTTTTCATCCTCTTCTGAGCTAGCAGCAAGTCATCTTGCCTCACCTCGAGATGAAAGCAAAATATCTAAGCAGGACACACTTTATACAGTAAAAATAAAAATCCATTTTTTGACCGCTTCTATTTTTACCAACACCGCTGCTAACCGCGGGCTGCAAGACCCACAGCACCACTAACCACAGCAACTTTGCAATTAGGACGTTCATTTAAAGAGGGTCAATAACATTTAACTGGTCCCTATTGTCCCAGCAGAGTTCCCAAGCTCGTGCTGCTGACACACAGCCACTTCCCACGCTAGGATGCTGGGAAACCCTCCCCTCCAGTGCAAACATCTTGGCAGACCTGAGCTAAGGAAACATCACGGATTTCACTAGGAAATATCTCTAACACCATAAAAGAGCAAGGAATTGGGATGGCAAATGAAGGGGGAAATTGCTTCTCTGCAAAACAGCTGCAGGGGTGAAAAAAGCCTCCGCAATACCCTCTGACGGACCAGTCCTGCCAAAGGGACTTTGCAAACCTGAGACGGGGGAAGAACAAACCCTTCCTGGGGGTGTAATTTCCCTTGGAGGGGTCTGCAGCAGCATTGGAGGTCTCTGTAGGCCTTGCTGGAGTTATAAAGGGTGAAATCACTGTTCCACTTGCTTGGTGCTGATAGGACAGGCGCACCCAGCAGCAGTGCTAGCATGGGGCGCAGGACTGCTCCCTGCACATCCCGGCCCTCCCACAGATCAGAGGTACTGATTTCTCCCCCCACTCTGCAAAGCCACCCACAAGGATCCCCCTGAATACCTCACTGGGTCACTCTGGAGACCCTGGGTTTATCCCTGTGGCTCACAGGTCACCCTTGCATGAATGTGGGTGGCACAGACCCTTGTCACCCGAGCCAGGGCAGCGACTCTGCCTTAGGAGGACAGGGACAGTGAGAGGGGACAAGGTGCCTCCTTCCCAGAGTACCCCCACCTTCACCATCCCCACTGCCTGGTCTGAGAAGCTTGGGGAAAGGCTGTGGTGAGGGCAAGTCTCTGCATCTCCTGCAAAGTGACCGAAGCTGGCTGCTGGGGCTGCCGCGCCTGTGGCAAGACATGGCAGTGAATTCCCAGCACGCCTGCCTGGCTCTTGAATATGGAGAGCCCTGGCCAGCAGGCAGCTCCCTTCACCGGGAGCATGGTGCCCATACTTACCTGTCCATTACCTCCCTGGGATCCCGCCTGCCACCTGGCTCCACCACAGGTGGCTTTTTAAGCACATAAAAAGCAACCACGGCTTCATCTCCATATCCCTGGCAGCTCTGTCCTCACCATCGAGCTGGGGGTGTTTTGGGGCTATGAGCTGGTTGTGCCCCGAGCAACATGGGTGGGATGAGGGGACCTGGCATGTCACCGTGGTGTCTTCTCAGGCACTGTGACAAACACCCTGAGCAGCCAACCCTCCGGCCGGGGTGTGCCCAGTCCTTGGTCTGGCATCCCCCCTCCGGGCCAGGGGAGCAGGAAGGGCCGGTGAAGGCTCATCCTGACTCATCTTCACAGCTCCTCCAGAATCAGAAAGAAAAAAGAAAAACTAACCCAGGGTTGATTTGTTGGTTTGTGGTGGTGTTTTTTTTTTTTTTTTTTTTTTTATCTTCCTCAAGTCTTATAATTTTAAGCAGTCGTGATTCAGCAGAGTAATAAGGCTGCCTTGAGTGAAATGAAATAAGCAGCCCCACTGCTGTCAGCTGGTTCATAAGCCAGGATTAAACAGCACTGGGTACCCAGAGGATAAACCCCAAATCCAAGGGGGCCACGTGAATACAGAGCTCATCTTGCAAAGTGCAGGCATGCTCACAGCACCTTGCTCGGTCTGCAAGAGCAGACAGATTTGGAGCCACGGCATTAGCTCTGCCCAGCCTCAAATACTCTCACCTATATTGTAGGAATCGTGTCTTTACAGAACAGTTATGTCCCCTAAAGCTGCCAGTGTCAAGTGATGCTCCAAACCCACTTAGAGACCTCATCCAGTGTCTGACCATGAATTTAAAAAAAAGCCATTAGGATTCAATTCTGGCAGCAGATGACTTAATATTTAAAACACCTGATAATTCCCCCTTTATAACATTGTCTTTCTTTGTTCTTCACCCTGGGCTAATTAGCAAGATGAAGTTTTAATAAGCTGGGTTTTCACTTTAACCCTGCCCATGGCTTGCAGTGCTGCTTAGCTCATGACTAAACCATGACTGAGGGCTCTCGCTTTCCCCTGCCTGGAGGCACATGACAGCAACCTGAATTTGCCTGAGCCACAAAGATTTGTGGAGACTTTAAAACAAAGCGAGCATCCCTGGTCCACTCAAATCAAAGTGCATGGGCCATATGGGAGAAAAAGCTCCTGTGTTCTCCCTTTGAGAGACACGTCCACCTTGCAGATGTCCTGCAGTTCCTCGGGGAGCAGGAGGCAGTCTGGCCCCAAAGCTGCGGCACACGGTGTAATCCAGAGCCCAGCAGCCGGCTCCTCAGCACCTGTGGGGCCAGCAGCTCTCAGAGAGGAACCACTAAAACTGCCCACCTTGTGCCCGATGGTGGCAAAAGCAAAACGCCAAATACAAGCTGTTCCACACAGCAACATGCTGGGATGATATAAATCTCTGCCCCAAAAAAGAAACAAGAGCAATAACTGCGGTACGCTCATTGCTCCCACTGAAGGAGCCAGTATCAGGCAGGGATGTGGCCCAGAGGGGCTGGTCCAGCAGGCAGGTGTATGAAAACCTGGCACAAGGCATCAGTCTTCTCTTTTTTATTCACCATGTGTGCTGTATGAGACAGACAGACATGAAGATTTTGGTGTCTTGCTGCTCTCTTTTGGTCCCCCAGCTCTGTTCCTGCTGTATAAGATGCATTCCATCTCCCACCCTGCCACACCAACAGCCTCTCTCCCCAGGTGCTCCTGTGGGTATTAATCTCACTCCAGCTCACCTCCATCCTCCAAGACAAACAGACCCACAGTGGGACCCAGTGCCCCATTTTGACCCCCCAGGTCTTTTCCTAAAAGAGCCGTTTTAGGGTCCTGGGAGCGGTCGGGGTTTTGGGTGCTGAGGTAGGCTGAAACCCGAGCCCACCCCAACACCCAACTGCTACAATGTGATATGGGGAAGAAATGGAAACCTAAGCACATCTCTCTGGCACAGCCCCTGCGATTTTCCAGACCTTGAGTCATCACGAAGCTCCAGGTGCTGGCAGCTCCAGAGAGTGGTGGATGGCTCATGGTGCTGGCCTGGCGACTCAGGACCCTGAAATTCCATCTGTACTGAACCACCAATGATGCAGAACAACCCTGGGCCAAACACAATCATCAATTCCTTAAAGTGCTCCCTGGCAGCTCTTCCCTGTGCAGATCCAGCCAGGCAGACACAACCCCCCAACCCTTGTCACCCACTGGGCTTGCAGGTGTCTGCTGTGATGGGCACTTGCCCTTGTCATCACAAGTACCCCAAGAGGGAGAGGTTTTTTTTTGCTTTCTAGAACAGCTTCAGCTGCTCGTTGCCCCCACCAGCACTTGCTGATGGAGGGTCTGTCCCAGAAACCATTCCAAACCCACCCCAGTGCACTTGCACAGCGCGCTGCGTAAACTCGTCTGCTCAAGT
>NW_008594682.1:0-3172 GCF_000691845.1 Merops nubicus | reverse complement strand
CGGCGCAGCCGCCGTTTGCTCGGCGCTGCCCCGCGTTGCCCCGTGCCCCCCGCCGCCCCGTTTTCCCCGTTTCACCCAAAAGGGTGCCCGCGCTAGAGAGCGTCTTCTCCCCGGAGCAGTCCTCCCTTGGGGCGCTGGACGGAGTAAATACAACTTCGGCTGCCGCGGTGGCTTTCATGGCTTTCTTCCCCCCCTTCTCGCCTGAAAAGCGCAAACTTGCGCTGAAATGGCACCTCGGCTCGTACGCGGCTCTAACCAGCCCATTAAGTGGCTCGGTGGTTGGGCTTGATGATCTTGGAGGTCCCTTCCAACCTAAATGATTCTATGATTCTATGAAATACGATCAACGTACCGTTTGCACGGAATGAAACCTTTCCCAGTCCTGATTGCTCCAGAGGGGAATCACGTCCTACCTCCCACCTTCCCAATCTTCATTCTCCCAATGTACACGCGCTTGTAATTACTGGTGATTGTGCTAATGCAACCCTGAGCAAAAGCATGCGGGTGCTGTGGAGAGGGAAGGCAAAGGAAATACCGTTAATTTAAGGCAATAGACATGTGGATTACGCTCTTTCTTTTCTGCCCGATAGATACTGCATGTTAAGCACCAACCCAAAGATCAGCGGCTCGTTTCCCGGTCTCCTTTTTTTCCCCTGGGGCTAATTTGTTTGGGTTTGTTTGTTTGTTTGTTTGTTTGTTTGTTTTTCCCCCAACGGATCACCAGGTGATCTGGAAAACAAATGATAGATCGCTTCGTGGACCGGCGAAGGGAGAGCAAGTGAGAAGACGACTTGTGATTCCTGGCTCTAAGCAAGGAAAATGCTGCCGGTATCACTCCTGCCGTGATTGCTTCTCCTTACATAAGCCTCTGTATTCACTGCAGACTGCTCCGCTCGAGGAGGGGGACCCGAGTATAATACCACGTCGGGCCTTCTCTGCACCTGACTCCCCTCCTTCAGGAGAGCGGGGCTTCGAAGGGTGATCATTAACTTCGGTGATCATCATTTGTTTTCTTTTAAAGGCGACTGAACGGTCTTTCTCTTAACCTCCTTTTTAATTATTACTATTTGTTCGGATGACATTCCCTGTTCCGCTCGCCCCCGCCCCGTGCACACGCGCACACACACACACACTGACACACTCACACCCCTTTTCTTTTCATCATCAGCAAATAAAGATTAGGTGGGCAGATTATAGAAAGCATTTTCAGTCCTGTGCTGATCTTTATTCCAGAGCCTTTGTGATGATATTGATGATGATGATGGTCAAGTGGACAGTTTGATTTTTGTGTTTGGAGCTAGTTATAAAGAATCAATATTATATCAAGGGGTAACTTTCGTGATAAAGGACTTTAACCACTCCGGCTATTCATCATAAGTCTGTAGCAAGCAGATAGGTCAAAAGAAATTATATTGCACTAAAGAGTGTGTCTTCTTATCTCTCCTATACCAGGGGAATAAGGGACAAGCCGATCAATACAGTAGCTGCTGTATACTTCTTGCAATTATCAATAGCTGATTTTGTCTTTTGAGGCCTGCATCTATTAATACAAACTAATAATAATCTTCTGAGCATATCTGTAGCCAAGGGGATGAAAGTTTTTATACCTCATGGCACTATTTATATAGCTAGGGTTAGTGAACAATATTACACCATTTGTGTGTGTGTGGTATGCATATATTATATATAATTTTTAATATTCATCTCACTTGTCATTTTCAGAAGCATACAGATTTTTTGCAAAGGCAATAAAAGCACTGATTTTACATGCAAGCTGTATTCCTACATGTACTTCCTGAAGTATGTGCTACAGGCATGCTTTGCAATACAAATACAATGATTTAATATATACAGCACCTATGCATCTACATGTGTGCATGACATGTATGGACGAGCTTAAAACTATGTCGCCTTGATAATATGCCCACAACTATGTGTAATAAAAATACTCCACAAAGTACTTAAAACTCCTGATTAAAATGATGCATCTGTTAGGTTAAAGAGTGGAAGTGGATAGTAATTGGAGTTTGCTAAGTGTGAGCGTAAGCTTTTGTGTATATGATGAATCAATGTTTGTTTAGAGCCAAGGGTGGCATGATATTAAATAAAAGGAAAAGTAGCTTAAACATTTATAAGGCAAAACGTTTAGGCACAGTTATGCTGTAGACTGGTTCTATAAATCTCGTGGTGGGGCTAGTTGCTTTCCACCAAAAAAAAAAAAAATGTAATAGAAAAGAAACATCTTTATAATTGACGTTTGACATGCTGTTTGGGTTAAGCTGTGGTAGACCAAGCACAGATTTCCCTCTGATGGAAACATTTATCATCGTGATTGCTGCAGAGTGGCAGGTGGTGTTATCAATTACCTCTTCTTACCAATAATAATATTAGTATGGTAATATCTTTGCTCATGTGAGAACGAATTAGCAGTCAGTTGTTGCAGCTTTACACAGACAAAACTGTGCTGGATTTAACCCCAGGGTCCTCAAACAAAAGTTCTGCTACAGAAAGGGGGTGGGAAGATGCTACTTCAGCTTGCCAGGAAGAGTAAGAAACGGTAGAAAATAAAGCTCAAATAATTGCACGCCCCTTCGAATAAAGTTGCTGAGCAAAATAATAACTACAAAAGACAGTAGATGGATTGCACGAAACGTCAGATCCATCTTAGCCGCATGTTAGTAACTTTGAAGGGTTTAAGACCAACAACCTTAAGTGTAGATAGAACTACTTATACGCTCTTTGCAGAGTCAGTCTCGTAGATAAGCTTCCGGAAGGTTTTTATTAACGCTGAATAAGGATAAAAATTAAAGCAAACGCATAACTAGGTGTCCCATTAATGTAAAAAATAAAGTTCTTGTTAGTAAATAATATTACTAAGCAGTCAGGATAACAACGTGTCGCTTCTGACGATGAAAGCAACATGCCAAAAGAAGATGACAATTAACAAATTAGATGTAATTATGGAGCGAAAACCAACTTCTGCCTCTCATCACTAGTGAGGTGTTCCAGCGGACCCGCCGGGCATGGCGGGGGTTCGTGCCGGAACACGCGTGACCGCTGCTCCCGCCACGCACCTACCTGCGGGTGCGCGGAGATTTACACGGCTAAGCGATTCCTCCCTCGCTTTTCGCAGCCCAACTTCAGCGAATACTTTTTTTTTTTTTTTTTTTTC
>NW_008594681.1:5471-23156 GCF_000691845.1 Merops nubicus | reverse complement strand
CAGGCCAGCCTGATGAACAGCCGCGAGCCGCCCGGGCCCAGCGCCGTGCCCAGCCTGGCCCCCGTGGGGGGCAGGATGCCACCTCCCCTGCCCCAGAACCTGCTCTACACCGTGTCCGAACGTAAGCAAAGGCCTCTTCTGAAAACCTGCCCGAGATGTGAATCTCACAACCCCTCTGCTGATGGGCAGAGGTGGTTACCTTGGTCTCCCTCCCGTGCGTACAAATCTAAAAAGAAGTCTGGTGGCTCTGGGCAGCCGTGGTGCTCCAGCCTCTGGGGAGAGCTCTGTGAGCAGCCTCCTTCCGCTTTCATGTGCTCAGAGCAGGGAGGCTGTTGGGGAAGAAAGGGATCCCTGCATCTTCGTGCTGTTTAGTAGAATATTAGTAGGCAAAAGATAGATCTGCAAACCTGTAATTAGAGTTTAACTTGGTCTTTATTCCCATCCAGCTTGGGCCACTGCAGATGAGAGGAGGTTCTTTTTCCCCAGCTACGTATCGCAATAGTCTCCACTGTCTTCATCTACAGTAGTACTTCCTATCATATTTTTCAGAATCAGCATTGTTCTAGCTTTCTAACTTAAAAATGGATGGCTTTTAATGGACATGCTCATCTTCCTTAACAGAGCTGAGATTTGTAGAAGTGAGTTTTTATGAGGGGAAATAGCAAAATATCTGGGAAGTCTTAGATTCTTTAGGTTAAATCAAACAAAGCTTCTATTTCTGTGATCATTGAAGGAGTAATGTCATTTCATCGTTTTACATGACCAAATAAGTTAATTAAGTCTCAGTGTTTTATAATATTCCCATCTGGAGTCTTTTTACATAAATATTCTGGATTTTATTCAAAGAAGGCCTCTAGTTTAGGATCCGTGTCATTTCCTTTGTGACTTCTTCCATGCTTTTCAAAACTTCAGTCACTCAAATATCTTGTCAGCCAATCTGGTCAGTTATCCCAAACACAGTCAGGCATTTTGACGTTCCCATCTGATCCCTTCAGCTTCAGAACTTCTTCTAGTGGGTGATTATGTCAGCCTGGCTTGCAGGGCATCGTCACTGGCTTCAGCTGCAGTACAGGATTCTGCTCTCCAGAACAGTTGTGGGGACTCATGTGGTCTGCTTAGACTGTTAGAGTAACAGCTGCTGGTTGCCCTCGTGCCATGGATCACATGCCAAATCCTAGAGGAGGAACTTGTGGCTCAGCTTGTGCAAGGTTAATGGAAGTTCTTGGCAGAGACTGAAACAGTAAAGCATCAGTATTTAAATTCTGGGACATCTGTTTTAAATTGTGGGGTCTTCCTGTTGTTGTGGAATGAGGAGCTGACATTTAGAGGGCTTCAAGTCCCCTCATGTAGGCATTCATTTCAGTTCCAGGATGTGCTGTGTTTCTAGAGAGGGTTTTCATAGACTTTATTCATTCTAGTTCTTGTAGCTTTTTCCTTTTTATGGTTGGGAAAATGCATCATCCTTGATCTGGACCTTGGGCTAGAGGAACAATACAAGTCAATTCTATCACCTTGTGTTATCATGGTTACCCCTTTTAATCATTAGTACTTTACTGGAACTAGGCAGCTGATCTCACCTTTAGATTAATTAAGATGATTTAACAGGTAAGTATTGGTCAAATCACCTTATTCCTCAGCTTTCTGTGATGGAATCATTTAAGTATATTCCTCCCCAAAAATCCTTTTCTGAAATAAACTCAACTGTTGGGCATAATATAAAATATAAATAGTGAAAATCTCTTCACATCTTGGGCCCTGCAGATTAAATGCTCAAACTAAATCCTCTGTTACTCCCGTCAAAACACTGTCAGGCATTGTGGAGGTTCATGCAGACACCTCATTCCTTTTTCAGGCAGCTCACCAGCAATACTCAATTCCTGTGACCAATGTGCTTTTGACAAATGGAGACAGTCAGGTTAAAAGCCAGCAGAGGACGTGCCCAGCGAGGCCTGGGTGTAAAGCTCAGCTGAGGGTGTTACATGGCTGCACACACTGCTGTACAATGTCTGTCCTCTCCTCTCTTCATCCAAAACAACCTCTGACTCTTGGACATCCATACATTTCCTTAAAGGAAAACTAACCCTGAGTCTTAAACTCATTTGAAAAATTCTTTCATTTCTCTCCTTTTTTTATAGATACATATGAGCCAGATGGCTATAACCCTGAAGCTCCTAGTATTACCAGTGCTGGTAGATCTCAGTACCGACAGTTCTTTACAAGAGCACAAACGCAGCGTCCAAATCTAATTGGCCTAACATCTGGGGAGATGGATACAAATCCAAGAGGTAGGAAGGGTTTCTAGTCATTGTTGTTGCTATTTTTGTCCAAGACCGCCAACACTTATTTTCCCCTTTTTCAGGCTGAAAGCAATACTTTTTTCTCACTGATCTAGTGTTTCAGAGCAGTTTTCAGCCATCTCTGCCTTTCTTAAAATACTAAAATACTAGTATGACCATGTTAAAGTCAAAGCAGCCTTTTGGATTTAAAAATAACCACTTGCTTGGGAATGTTACCAGGGGTTTTTGGTTGGTTGGGTTTTTATTCCTCTTTACCCTGTGAAGGCACTTTTTGGGTGCTGGCTGCTTCTAGGAAGGAACTGGTGCAGAAGGATGGCTTTAAGCAGTACAGTCTGAAGGCTGCTGTTGAGTTGCCAGGGGTGCGTTAGGACTTGGGGCACAGAGGTGAACATCTACAGTACTTGCTGCAGCTGTTGAGGTGGGGGTGAAGAGGGGAACTGCCATGTCACATTTTTGTACTCAGTGGTCTGACTCTGTCAGCCAGATGTCCTGTCTCAGTGAACGTTGTAGGGAGTGTTCTAGTTCTCATAGCCCACAGAAATCCCAGTCAGCATTTAGTTGGCATGAATTCTGAATCCTTAACTGGATGGCTGTGAGTAATCTCTTAGTGGTGACATGTATAAAATATCTTTTAAGAGAGAACAACTCAAAGCTCTTTAAAGAAATTTTTGTTCTGTTAGGATAACTTTATTTTTTCCTCCTGCTTTCCCCACCATGATCCTTGAAAGAAAATGTTAAATTTCAGTGTTTACTATTACACTTCAGTGTTTCTTATTCTGTAGATAAGAAAGGTATTTTTGCAGTGTTTCCTTCCAATGACTCATCCCATAAGGAATATGGTTAAATACTATTGCAGAAATTGCTGTTGCTGTTTTCATCTTAATGAACATCATTAAGGCAGGGTTGATGCTTTATTGCTGGCCCTCAGATTCTCTCTGAGAACCCATTCCAGCTGTAAGGCATGGGTGAGTGTTCAGTGGTGGTGCTTCAGACCACTTGTTTTAGTGTCTTTGTCACATGTGTGAAAAGTCTACTCTAAAGTCATCCTCCAAAGTAAGACTAAAACTATGCCTGAAACCCCTCACTCTTTGTTCTCACCAGCATAGTCAGCAGAGCTCTGGCATATATCAAAAGCCACAGAAAATGGACTTCTAACTCAGACTTCTTTTTAGGAGTTTGCTGTTTGGCATACACAGGAGACTAACAGCAATGGCATAATCTTAAAGAGGTTGTAAATAAATACTTGGCAAACTGTTATCTGATGCTTTAGCTTTGTGTTTGTGGAAATTGCTTCCAACTTTTAAATCTAATGTCTCTGAGAGTAAGATTGCATGCTGGAGTTGTGTTTAACCAACAGTTTGCTGAACTGGATGGAGGGGTGGCAAGGGGATAGCAGTGGGAGGAGTGGGTTCTTGGTTGCTTCTTCACTGTCTAGGGTTAGTGCAGGGAAAGTGGGTTGTTCAGTCAGCCCATGCAGACTGCAGAACTCTATCTAACCTGAAGGCTGGGAACCCACCTTTGTTTCAGCTCCTCTCTTTTTTCACCTCTTTTTTTTTTTCCTTTTCCTGCAGAAACTGATTTTTTCAATACCTGAAAGATGGAAGTTTAGCTTTGTTCAAGCTAATACCAACTTTAAATGTCAAAAGTCTTATCTCTGCTGGCTGGACTAAGTGTTCCTGTTCCTCAGATCCTGTAGTTAGGCTAGCAAGTGCAAAACTGACCAACTTGATAAGCTCTTCATAATGTTTATGTTTTTAAACTCAATCCTATTTTGCTGTTTAAGGGAAAGCTTTTCCTATGGCTCTGTTGACGTGTGGTGACTAACACAGGCCTTTTTCCTCCCCTCCAGCTGCCAATATTATCATCCAGACTGAGCCTCCCATCCCCATTACAAATAACAGCAGCAATGTAACCAGAGTTGTCCTTGAACCGGACAGCAGGAAGAGATCTCCAAGCAGCATGGAATGTCCACCACTGAAGAAACCCTGGCTGGGAAAGTAAGAACTAACTGCCTTGGGCTAGAGTGCACTTCATTGCTGTCAGTGCTGTGAATATCACTGTTCACTAGTCCCTGTAGTTCAAGCTGGTTGGGTCAGAAAGTCTGTGTTCACATAATACAGAGACTAAATATTTGGTGGTGGGAGGGGCTTTTTTTTGTTAATGTCTAGAGAGTACTTTTAATGAGAAAAACAGAAGTGTGCATTAGCATTTGCCTTACTTCAGTATATAAATGCCTATCTAAATGACTGTCTTGTTCTCATTTTCTCTAGGCAAGCAAATAACAACCAGAATAAGCCAGGGTTTTTGAAAAAGAATCAGTATACTAACACAAAACTAGAAGTTCGAAAAATTCCACCAGAATTGAACAATATTACACAGCTCAATGAACACTTCAGCAAATTTGGAACTATTGTAAACATCCAGGTAAAACCCAAAGTTCAGTTTTATGTCTGTGAATATTTTATTTTCCCTGAAGCCTTCTTGGAATATTGCAGGTGAACTACAATCCTTGGGAAATCTTAATGGAAGCTAACTGAGAGAGTAGGCAGTGAATTTCAGAGAAAACTTTTCATGGTGTACTTGGTATTATTATCTTCACTCTGTAAAAGTATGTTGGCCTTCATGAGGTCATGCTCAATTTGAAAGGCTTGAAGGTTTAACAGCATCTAAACAAATTCGGGGTTTTGAGCAACTTATGTGTAATTTTTTAAGGAGATTCTCTAACAGTTTCTGTCTTGTGTGGTAGTTCTACAGTATTTCATAGTCAGGATTTTGACAAAGGTGCCACAGGAGAGTGTTTATATGTATCTGTTTATTATCACTGTGCATCCTAGAACTGGTTCCAATTCAGTGGTGTTGCTTTTGCTGTAAGAGAGAAGGGCTGTGTATGCAAAACACAGGGAGTTACCTGGCTAAAATAGCATTTTATTTCCATTTATTTTTCTAGACAATACGCCTCTTAAGTCCTTGGTTAGAGGTCTAAGTAAGACAAATACCTGGGAAGCCTCTGTGTTTCTTGAGTTAAGTTTGTCTTGGCCCAAAAGATACTGTGGTGCTTTCTGCACCTCGGTAGTGACGTAATGCATGTAGAATGTGCCACCTCAGTCATTGTACTAGAAAGTCCAAGGTACGTTTTTATTCCTGCAATTAATTTTTAGAGAAATCAATGTTATTCACGACTGTTGATAATGCTTCTTTGGGAATGTGGTGAGCCTTGGTGCTGCCCATCCTGGGACAGCAGTCTGCTCTCAGGAGGTTAGAACGGAGCTTTCCAGGCAGCACTGGGGTCTCTCCAGTCATACCCCTCTGGCAGCTCACAATGCTCTGAGTACATGGTGCTATTTGGTGGAGGAAATTATTATTTTTTTATATGTATAGGTTTTGCTGTGAGCACATGTAATATTTGCTGGAAGGTACCTGGCTTTAGTTACACAGACTGTTCTACCTGTATTTTGTGCTGTTGGTATCATTGGATATCGTGCTCATTGTTGCAGGTCACCTGTAGACTAGTTAGCTGCTGGTTGGGGTGTTTCTGCCAGGAGCCATAACGCATTGCAATGAACTTTTGGGCTAGGTTGCTTTCCAGAACGACCCCGAGGCGGCGCTGATCCAGTACCTGACCAACGACGAGGCGCGGAAGGCAATCTCCAGCACGGAGGCCGTGCTCAACAACCGCTTCATCCGCGTGCTGTGGCACCGGGAGGGCGAGCAGCAGCCCCCGGCCCTGCAGCAGCAGCAGCCGCCCACGCAGCCTCTTCCTCACCAGCTTCACCTGCAGCAGCAGGCCCTGACCACGGCTCCCACGGCAGCGATGCACGGCAACCTGTCAAAGGTACGGTGCTGTCATAAAGCCAGGGCGGGGTCACCGGCGCTCCGGAACGGCTGCTGCTGCCAAAACCCAGAGCTTATCTTTCATCTCTGACATCTGTCGGTACGCAGGTGATGAATAAACCCCTGGCATCTGGAGCCTATGTCCTCAATAAAGTCCCCGTTAAACGTCGCCTGGGAGCAGCAGGTGGGACCCAGCCTGACTTAAGCCAGTCGGGGGCTGTGGTGGAGGATTCGCAGGTACGTGTGTGAGGGCTGGCCATGCTTTGTGTGGAAGCTTTGGCCTCCTTGCTGAGCAGGAGCCAGTAAATAGAACTTGCAGAATGTTCCCAGCTGGTTCTGTTTCTTTTCACTGATGTTCCATGCAGCCATAGCCAGTCGCTTCTTCAGAGTCTCATTAGCTGCTTATATAAAATAGGGACAATGACTTCAGAAACGAGGTATCAGTATTTTAAGCAGTGTGAAATATTTTTGGCAGTGCTTCATAGTAAACAAATTTGACAGCCGATGTCAGCTTTTCGTTGGCAAGAGTAATTGCTTTCCCAGTGCTTTTTGAGCTTATGCTGTGCTGTAACAGTAGTGCTTGGAGCTTAGAGAATACTTCTGCCTAGAGCATAAGCTGATAGAGTTTAATTCCCACTGGTACCCTAGTGCAGCATGTGTTTCTGTTCAGAGGGAAGTCCTCCCTTTAAGAAAGGAAGTGTGCACGTGACTTTTGCTGCATTATTCCATCAGAAAGTGTGATGTTAGACTGTGACTGTGAGGGTGAATATCATGCAGATCAGCTTCAGTGGTCTTCCTAGTGGATATCAAGATACAGAGGGACTTGTGGATGAAGAAAGAAAGTATCTTCAGCCAAAATCCTTTGGACAAGCAGTTAAGCTGGTGGCTTCCAAGCAAGCTGACAGTTAGACCAATGCCTTTATATATGTGTTTAATATTGCTGTTGGTTTTTTTGTCTCATTGCACAAACCTGGAGGTTTCTGTTCATGCTTCACAGAATACATTCCTCTAAAATTCACTGATGATGTATCAAATTCATTTTAAACTATTACATGTTTTTGTGTGTATTTTTACTATTTCAGACATTTCCTACTTCTACAAGCCACTCAAAAATGGTTTATAGTGCTTCGCACTTGAAGACTTCTATGAAGCCTGGTTCAGGGTCTAAACCTCACGATGTGCAAGAAGCCCTTAAAAAAAAACAGGTACCTTACTATTCATTGGCTGACTGACAGTGTAGTGATCAAAGCACATTTTAAAGAAAGGTTTGGTAGGCCACTTAAACCTCAAGTAGTGCTGGAGAGCTTTCTGCATTAGTGTAGTTTTTGTCATTATCAGACTGTCTTGCAAATGCCTGTCGAAGTTAATCAAGGGCAAGGAGTATTCTTTCCTTCTGGGGTGACTGACTTGGCACACATGGCCAGGTGTGGGGTTTCTAGGTTTTCTCAAGGCATTTCTCTGATGTTAATTCTGCAGGTACGAGACATTTAAATGACAATGTAGGATGTGTTTCCTCAGAGGTGTCTGAAGGAGGCAAAAATTTAGTAGGGTACTTCACAGCAAGAAGCTAGCAACTTTTTATTGTGGGTGTTTTTTTTTTTTAATCAGATACACCTTGTGCAGTTTGCAGACTAGTGGTTTTCATTATGGCCTTTTCACTTCTATAGCTTGAAGAAGAAAATATGATTTATGTGAGCACATGTAATGCTAGACTTCTTACTGACTGAAAGAATTTTCTTCTCATATAGGAAGCAATGAAACTCCAACAAGACATGAGGAAAAAGAAGCAGGAGATGTTAGAAAAACAAATAGAATGCCAGAAGGTAAGTCTGGAATGACTTCTAGTAAATACATTCTGATTTTATAGATACCTGTTTGTTCAGTGTTGTTTTTCCTGGAAATTTATATTTCTGCTCTTTTATTAATACATAGATGTTGATATCCAAGCTGGAGAAGAATAAGACCATGAAACCAGAAGAAAGAGCAGAAATAATGAAGACCTTAAAAGAATTAGGAGGAAAAATATCTCAGTTAAAGGATGAATTAAAAACTTCATCTACAACCTCTACACCATCAAAACTGAAGTCCAAGACAGAGGTATTTACTGCACAAGACACTTGCTCACCCCTCTTTTGTAAATGTTTCTAACATGACCTAAAAATGCAGTAATATGAGATCAAAACACTTCTGAGTGGTATTTTGAATTTGAGAGTGATAACCATGGACAAGCAAGCTGTGGTTCTAAGGAACTTGGCTGACCTAGTTTCACGTGTAGCTCATTCAAGCTTGTTCCAATTCTGCAGCAGGGAATTGTGGGTCCTTTGAAAACGGGTTGGGGAAGAAGCAGGGAGGCAACTGGAACCAACTGCACGTAGAGGGAAGTCTGGATGTCCCGTACGGGTCTGCCCGTACCACTTACACGAGTCTGTCACTGCAGAGGTGGAATAGAACCTTAAAAGTACACATTACAGTTCTGCTTTTCCCTTCCATTTTCTTTCCACACCTTTTTATCTAAGGCACAAAAGGAACTTCTAGATGCAGAGCTGGACTTTCATAAGAGGCTGTCTTCTGGTGAGGACACAACTGAATTGCGAAAAAAGCTGAATCAGTTACAAGTTGAGGTGAGTTTCTCCGGGTTGATGCTTTCAATGTATGAATGTTTTAAATCCCTTGAAACTGAGGGTGACTGTCCCTTATTTGCCTTCTTTAAACAGGCTGCTCGTTTAGGCATTTTGCCTGCTGGTCGAGGAAAGACCTCACCAGCCCAAGGAAGAGGACGAGGACGGGGTCGTGGTGGGAGAGGAAGGGGCATGTTGAATCATATGGTGGTGGATCATCGTCCCAAAGCACTGACAGTTGGAGGCTTCATTGAAGAGGAGAAAGATGAATTGTTACAGCACTTCTCTGTAAGTATGAGGTCACATTAAAAAGAAAAAGCTGAAGAGGAGAATTGACCGAGCTCTGTCTCTGAGGTTAAGTAGGTAACCAGCACCCTGGGTGTGCGCTTACTCGCAGAGAGAGGCAGGTGAAGAACTTTGTAAATAACTGTCCCTTTTCTACTTTCTTGAAGATGCAAGTCTGTTTGTTCCTGTTAGTGCAAGGACTTTATCTGGAGTTCATGGAACAGGCCATGGATAAGCACACAGTCAGGTGTAATCAGGGGTGTAAATGTAATGTCTTCTGTAGCTGCTCTACAATCACTGCCCAAAGCGTTCTGTTAACAGGCAAAGCTAAATAGCTTACTCTTAATTCTGCATGAGATTAGTTTAGAACAGACATTAGAAGGCTGAAAAATACCTATCACTCTCTCTCTGTTTGCAAATTACTTTTCAGATTAGCAGTTCGTATCATTTATCTTGTTTCTCTGTTGCTCACAAAGCAAAGCACCATTTTGCTAAGCAGCATCAGCTTCAAAGTAGTTAAATTTGCTTATGAGCTCATGGTAGGGCAAGCAGCCTGCTGGTTTGCAAAGGATCTGCTGGTATCAGAACTAAGTTGTCATAATAAAGGAAAAACTGGGTTTACATTTCCCTCAGTTACTCTTCCCAGAGTGAAGTGTGTTCACATGCAGAGCCAGTGGTCTCTCTAAGAAGTTTGTGTAATCCTTCATAAATAGACCCAGTATGAAATCCAGGCTTGGTCAAGTCAGTTTCTTATTTCTGGATGCTCTTTGCCAAGAGAATGACTGATATGGAAAACTGATTTTGTAGAATCCTACCCTTCAGGGCTGCTACAGAACAGCAGTAGAGTTCTCTAGAGAACTGGTGATCTGAAGGTTGGCCTGTTTCTGGTTTGAGTGGGAGCAGAGAGCTTTTACAGTTCCTCATACAGCAGGGTAAGCTTTGCTCTTTGGGGGCTGTTACTCTCTGCTTTGCCTCACTGCTTGTCAGAAGGCTGGAGTCCACTACTGCTTTAATTGAGTAGAGTCTGTGAAAAATGGTGTGTGGTTTGATTAATAAAAAAACTTACCACGGAACTTTAGGATATGACAGTGCAGGGTAAGCTTTGCTCTTTGGGGGCTGTTACTCTCTGCTTTGCCTCACTGCTTGTCAGAAGGCTGGAGTCCACTACTGCTTTAATTAAGTAGAGTCTGTGAAAAATGGTGTGTGGTTTGATTAATAAAAAAAACTTACCACGGAACATTAGGATATAGTGACAGTGCCATGAACCCTAGGAAAAGTCCTAGGAGAGGGCCAATCTGCCTTTTTTGAAAAGATCTTTCTACTTCTGAGAGACTCCATGTTTTTGAAGGTTTTAGCTGTCCTTAGCTGCTAAAACCAGTACAAGTTTTTACAACCAACTAGTGCTTTACTCAAGCTAATATTTTACTGGCTTTTAAACTTCTTTTCTGCTATTGGTATTAAATATGAAGTTGATGGTCATGATTTTCTTTTGGGCTGGTTGTGATTCATGCATAAATCCCTTTCTTTTGGTTTGGGTTTTTCATTTGGTTTGATTTGGGTTTTTTTACTCTTTAACTATCATTGCTGTAGCCATTCTGATTTTCACCATTATGCAGTATATCAGTTCTAAAAAGCCAAACCTTTTGTTAATCTAGATGATGACACACTGGATTAGATCTTTCCCTCTTCCCATTAGCATGCTCACAGAATATGATCAGGAGCTCTGACTGTATTCTGGCAAAGTTTGGTTCCTATCACAGAAATCTCTTTTGCAAATTAGGGATCTCTGAAGGACTTGCTTCACAGGTCTGAAACAGTACAACAGTAAAAGGAAGAAGAGGGTAAGGGAAATAATGAATTCAAAGAATTCACTTCTCACCTATAAATGCACTTATTTCCTTTCCTCCTGCAAAATTAAGCTCCATTTATTGGAATAACAACAAATCATAGCTTTTGCCCAAAAATACAGGTACAAATGCTGCAATATTGCTGCATGATGCAGCTGAGATTTCCCTGGCTGTCACTTTTTTTTTCCCAAAAAATAAGGTTTCAGTGGCACTTCAGTACACTGCAGTCGTAGCACATGATCATATTTTTGGAGGAGGATATTACTACTGTTCCTAATCAATTTTTCTCCCATAGAAATTTGGAGATATTGAAGATCTTCAAGAAGAGGATTCCCCATTAAGTGTTGTTCTAACTTTCAAATCTCGCTCAGAAGCTGAAAATGTAAGTAGAATAATGGAATTTTACTTTTTGTGTGTGTGTGTGGTTCTAAAATAAGAATTTTTAACTTCTTGTGTCTGCCTTTATATTTTGAAATTTAGCTGTCTTTGATCCCACTAGTTGGAGCTTGACATTTGGGGGTGGGTGTTGCTGCTGCGTGTAGTGTCAGGAAGGGGGAGTGCCTCCTGCCTGCCCAAGCAGCAGCACAGGCCTTTTGCTGCCCCGGGCTCAGTGGCACCATCAGAGCTCCTTCAGCTTTTTGGAGTGCTGGTAGATGAGCATTATTTAGCAGTCAGCTTTGAGTGAAGTTGCTTTTGGAAGGCTGAAGTGGAGGGTTGTGGCTTGTATGTTTGAGATCTTCAGACGTACGTGAGCGTGGTGTTCCTTGGGTCTAGATCATTGCTGGTGATCTGGAAACTGCTTTACCTGATCCCCTTTCTGAAACCCCTTCATTTACCATACAACCCAGGCTGCTAACCAAGGATCCCGCTTCAAAGACCGAAGGCTACAGATATCTTGGTACAAACCTAAGGTACCTTCTGTGTCCACAGAAATCGAGGAAGAGGAATCTAAGGAAGAGGTATGAGAACGTTAATAACTTAGTCAGTCTTGTGGGGAGAGCGATGCCTCAGAGCTCTGTTAGGATACAGTTTTCTGTTTACTGAAGGAATTCCATAAATCATGCTTTTGCAAACAAGCAGAAACTAAACTGCTTTGGAATAATCAGGTATGTTTCACACATCCTAAAAAGAAAGGAAAAAAAATTAAAAACCCCACACACTTTTTCTTCACGGGATATTGAATTGTCAGCTGTGAAACTCACGTTCTGTACGTGCAGGCCGATGATCTTTCTGTTTCACAGTATCAGTGCTCTGCTCTAGAAGTTACTATGTGTATTCTTTCCTGTAATTAGCAGCACATCAAGCTTTTAGAAGCTTTTCTGTCTAGGCATTCAACACAAGCCTTGTTTTGGAGTGGGTGGGTGGTTGTCTATTCCTGCTCACTGTTCTTTCCATAAAACTTTTGGGATCTAATCAAGTGCATTTCAGCAAGGTGCATGGTAAACAAGAGCCTGGTATCAAGAACAACTGATGCTGTGTTGTGTGACACGTTTCCTGGGATACAGCACAGAACTGTTGCTTAAAGGTATGTTTTCTCTTCCTCCAGGAGACTGAAACCTCAGATTTATTTTTGCACGAAGACGATGATGACGACGACGAAGATGAGGATGAGTCCCGTTCCTGGAGAAGATGAAACTTGATGTTGGAAATGTATAATTTTAGGAATATAGTTCAAGCTAAACCTTTTAAACCATTATTTAAGGAAGTTGATGAGCCAAAAAAAGCTTTACTTTCTTTTCAAACCACAAGATTTAAAGTGAGCAGAGTTTGTTATAAAAACATTTCGGATCTAGAGCTGTGATATTAAGCTAGCCAAAGGCCCAGTAACTTTTTACATAATTACCCAGCTCACCAGGGTGGTGATTTTTTTCTATTTAAGAAGGATTAAAAAGGGGAGGGGCGGGTGGGAGAAACTGGTATTTTCTTGTCCTCTTTTTGTGTCACCTGTATTACGTTGTTTTGGGTTTTTTATAATGTGATTCATTAGTTAGTTTATAATTGAAAAGATATTACAGGTTTTATTTAGCAATATTTTGGGGTTAGAGGAAAGACAAATGTTGATTAAATGTTATAAAAGAAAATGGCCTCATTTGCTAATTGAAAAAGGGTAGCATTTTATTTCGTGTAGAATCATTTACTGTAGGAATTACCTGTGGCTAGATTCATAAATCGTTTATTTCGGTATGTTTGAAAGCCACACGGTTTCTGTCTTCTGCTTTTTGTGAGAGGAGATGGAAGAAGCCATTTAACAGGGTAGTATTATAATATTGTCCAGTTCACTCTGTTCAAGTTCTGCTTCACAGAAAACATCAGCAATTACATGAATTTGAGTGAATTTTCACTCACTGTTGATTTTCCTTTTTAGTTTCAGTTGAAGGTTCAAGTTGGAGTGTTTTACAGCATTGCAGTAGTTGTGAGCGTGAATGTAATGAATTTCTTACTTCTCAAAGAGAGAAACAGCTCAGCTGGCAACCACCTACCAGCCAGTACAAACTCCCCCTCCTCACCCTGTTACCAAATCCATGACGTGTTCAGAGCAAAATGCTTTTTAGCCAACAGAGTGTTGGTGTCCTGCTCAAAGACCAAGGACAAAACAGTGCCAGCAGTGGTCAGTCCCCTGAGGAGGGTCAGAGCTGGGCTTGGAAGGTCACTAATAATCTGCAAGTCGAGTTCTGTCAGAGGAGTGTGAGGTGACCAGCACTGCAGCCCCCCAGGCCCGGAGCAGGGCGTGCTGGGGTGGAGGTGAGGGTGGTGAGTGCTGGGGCCGTGTGTCTCCACTGCTGCATGGCTCTCGAGGCTCAGGAGCGTGGTCTCCACTCAGCATGTCCCCTGGCTCGGTCCATTTGTACCAGACACCTTCCAGTACATTTCATGTACGTTTCTGTACAAAATAAACAGAATGTCGGTGCAAAAGTGCTCTCCTCTTTTGAATAACAAGGTTAGCAGTGTCTTTCCCAGCATGTTCTTGACTGAAAAGCATCCATCTGAACCTTTAAATGCCCGTGGCTCTGAACTTGGCTAGTGGTGTGTGGCTGAGCTTGCCCTTGAGTTACCAGCCCCCGACTCCCATCCCCTTCTGCTGCAGGGGTGCATCAAAGCTCAGCACAGCCTCATTTTTCCATCTCCTTGTCAGCACAAGGGAATGTGTCTTTGGGTGTTCTGTCTCTTCACATGAAACCTCACCTCTATGTAATTAGGACTTCTGTGCTGATCCCGAGGCTAAATTACAGACAAGAAGAAAGAGGGGACACCAGTCCCACGTACTTAAAAGAATGTCTTGCTTTTCTCCCATCATCTCGGATGGTTTTTTTAATGTCTGTGGCTCAGTCAGTGTATATTTTGAAAAATCCATTGCAGCAAACATATTTGAGTCCTGACAGTTTAAAAAATGGTAGCGGGAACAAAAGGATTTATATATTTTTTTGTACAGAGTTTTTTCTTAAACTGTATAATTTTGTAAATATTTTGCTTTTTTGTGTACTAAAACTACCAGCGTATAGATTTCAATAAGAATTGTTGTATTTTTGTATTTGGAAAATGAAAATTACAGTGAATGAATGAAGCTGTAAGAAAAGTTGCAGTAGCCTTTGATGCACGTGGAGTGGAATGATTCCTTTTCATATGGTTTTAGCCCTGGACTGGCAGCAGGGGGTGCCCGGGGGGCTGCCCCCGCACCACCCGGAGGCGCAGGAGGGGCGGCAGGGGCTCCAGCCAGCCAGGTTTTGAGACCTTTGGGTGATTCCTTTTGGGTTTTTTTTCCCCCCCTTTTACAGTACACACTGGCAGGCTTCCATAGATCCTCTGGTGACATGCCAGAGGTGGTTTCCAGACGCAGGGCACGGGGCGAGCGGTGCCCCTGAGCCCGGCGTGGCGGGAGCGTGGGCGAGGGCAGTGCCAGGGGGCTGCTCCAGAGCCCCCTCCCCAGGGGTCCCTGCAGCACGGGGTGTGCGAGGCTGTTCCACTGCTGGGGGGGCTGCTTGCTTCACTTCAGTGGCTAACGTGGCAGTACAGCTTGATTTTTATGGCAATGCTTTATTGTCACATCCCCACAAATCCTCAGAGTACCCCAGACAGAGCTTGTAATCACAGCGTAACCCGTGGCAGGGCGTGCACCAGCCCTGTGCAGCCAGGTGTCACCCCTCCCCAGGGTACAAACACTGACAGGGTGGTGAGAGGGGACAGGAACTGGGGGAAGAGTTCTCTCCATTGCTGAATTAACCTAAACACAAAGAGCGAAACAAACTCAAGAGCTGAAAAGAGAAATCTGAGAACGATTGCCTGCTTGTTGTGAGAACACTTTTTCTTTTTTATCAAAATCATGTGAAAAGGAATAGAGTTTCTCTTGGTGTATAGTAAACTTGTACTATAGTTTTTACAAATTGTGAACTTGTGTAATAGTATAATAGGAGATATTGTTGAATTTCTAACTGTTTATACATTTAAATTCATATATGTAATGTTTGTTTTATTGATTACAATCTGAATTTCTAAGATGCATGTTGACTTTTTTGCAATAAAGATACACTATGGAATGGTTCAAGATTTAGAAAAGAGAAAGAAAATTCTAACTTAAATTGGACAGTAGAACCATTCAAAAAAAATTACAACTATCACAAAAAGAGTGTTATCACTTTTTTTGGGGGGGGGAAATGCATATGTGAAGGGATGTTTACTTGTATGGAATGTGTGCACAGGTTTGTTTTATGTAATAGCCAGGAGAAAAATCCTCCAGCATAGCTGTGCTCTGCAATAGCACTAACAGAGACAGATAAATGGGGGGTGTCCAGGAGAGGCTGTTACTGCCCGGGGAAGGCTCAGAGTTACAGAAAGTGAAAAGTGTTTTACAGACCGTGACGGCTCCACGGCCGCTGGCTGAGGGTTGTAGGATTGCTGGGTTGTCAGAAATAGGATGTACAGAGCATGGAACTGTGCCTGCAGAATTCCAACCCCTCTGCTCTTCAGCCTGAAAACTGACTAGTCTGTTACCAACTTTATTCTCCGTCTTTGCTTCTGTTGCTAGTTCCTGTTACTCCTTCCCCTGCTGCTTTGTGAATGGAAACATTTGTAACCCGAGGTTTTTAAAAGCCTCCTCGCCTGCGTTCCCGTGCCTTACCTGTGCTCTGATAGGATTTTTTACTTGTAAAATTTCTAGTCTGTTTTTAAAGGATGGAAATCCTTCCATTTTTCTTTCTTTCTTCCATGTGCTCTTGTTCTGAGGACGAGGAGAGGTGAGGAAGGGACTTGCTGGTGTGTTTAGTAACCATGTGTGTCACTCCCTCAGTGCCCCGTGGTGCTGCAGTGTCAGCGTTTGGAATGTGAACCAGCTCCTCAGTGTCACTGACCCTGAATCCTCTGTGATAAACCTGCAGCCTTGGGACATTTTCTCATTGCCAGTAATTGAACTTTAGAATCTTCCCACAGTCCGCTCTCCTGTCAGTAGCCACCAGGTAATCCTGCAGGATGCAATGAAGTCCTTGAAGGAGATGGAGCCCGGACAGGGAGTAGGAAATGTCTGGCCTTTGGTTCAAAACAGTCATTTCTAACTACATGATCAGAATTGATTTTAATGGCAAAAGGGAATAAAAAGAGCTTGACAGGGCTCACTGGCATTTTTTTCCTCTCTCTGTGTGGCTTTGGGTTGATTTTCCCCCCAGCTGTTTCCCCCAGCATCAGCCTGTTCCCCTCTTGAAGTCCTGCCCAGTGGGGTGACAGCTCTTCCTGCAGCCCAACCCTCCCGAAAGCTGGTTTGAGGAACACGAGATGTGTTCAGTAACTTTTTATTAAACAGAGAAAAGTAAATTGTTGCTTTAATTACTAGGCCAAGAATCTCTACAGCACCTACAGTCATAGCTGTGTGCAGCCCAGCAGTAACTTTACCTGGGGAGGTTTCCCAGAGATAGCAGTACAGTGTTTAACTAGTCTCCCGAAATCGGGCCCCAGCTCTGTGTGGGGTGTGGAGCAGGTTGTGCCACGTCCACCTGGGTCCTGGCTGAGATCCCTGACAGGAGCCTGCGGCTGCAAAGGGAAAAGTGAGTTTGTCTGACGTTGCTCTGAAGCTTTTCATGTCTTTCTGCTGCTTGTTTCCATGGCGGATCTGCATGTGTGATGATCACACTGTACGTGGATTAATCGATTAACTAACTTTTTCTCTCTTTCTCCCAAGGCTTGTTCCACAATTTCCAGTTAGTGCTTGTTAATTTGGGGGGGTGTTGCTCGCTGGTGGACCCTGGCTGTGTGGAGCCAGGCGTGGAGGATCGCTGCGAGGCTGGCAGCCAGGCAGGGGGAAGGTCTGGTAGGTGCTATAGCCCAGCGCTGGGCAAGCTCGTGGTCACGGGCACGCCCGGGAGGGGTGAGGGACTCGTGCAGTGAGATCTGCACCCGGTCTGAGGGACAGAACGGGTCTTGAAAGGGCTCCTCAGCCTCTGCTCAGCGTTGGGAGAGACAGACAAGAGCTGGTGGAACGTGCAGCTAGGAGAAACTAACTGAGCTTTTTGGAGGCAAGCTGCCCAGCGCTGGGCAAGCTCGTGGTCACGGGCACGCCCGGGAGGGGTGAGGGACTCGTGCAGTGAGATCTGCACCCGGTCTGAGGGACAGAACGGGTCTTGAAAGGGCTCCTCAGCCTCTGCTCAGCGTTGGGAGAGACAGACAAGAGCTGGTGGAACGTGCAGCTAGGAGAAACTAACTGAGCTTTTTGGAGGCAAGCTGGCAGCGGGCAGGAGGTGCCGGGAGCCTTCCCCAGCCCCACCCCTGGGCTCCCCCAGCAGTGATGGCAGGGACCCCGGCAGTGATGCAGGGACCCCCCAGCAC
>NW_008594681.1:3733-5088 GCF_000691845.1 Merops nubicus | reverse complement strand
GTCCAGGCAGGGACCCCAGCAGTGATGCAGGCACCCCCCAGCAGCAATGCAGGCGATCCCAGCAGCGATGCAGGAACCCCAGCAGTGATGGCAGGGACCCCAGCAGCGATGCAGGGCCCCCCCAGCAGTGATGCAGGCACCCCCAGCAGTGAGGCAGGCAGCCCTGTGCCAGCCCGGGTGCAGGGACAGGTCTCTGGAGAGGCTCTGCTGGGATCAGCAGTGTTCCCACTGCTCACAGGCTGCAGCATCAGCGTGGCTGCAAGTGCTCGAGAGGCAAAAAGCATCCAGACCCTGGGTGGCTGTGGGGAGGAGCCCCAGAGCTGGGGAGGCACCAGCGTCACCCCAGTTCATGGCTTCGACTGCTTTGCTGTTGTTGATCTTACTTTTTAGGAGTCAAACCCCTTTTGTACTTGGTCTTGCTGTGCCTTGGTCGTGTCAGCACGGCAGAGCTGAGAGCACCACACTTGGTGATGGTTCTGAGTTAGTTACAGCCTAGTCTGAGCATCCTGCACTGATAACCTTAAACCACTTCTACTCTGATTTATTTAAATGATAATAAATTATACATTTCTGGCACTTTAGTAATTCATGTGAAAATTATTTGGAGTCAACTCAACATAACGTACCTTGGTGTGCTCTCTGGTGGCTAAGGATGTCAGACAACAGTTTGATCCACTCTTTTCCCTTTTTAGTGTGAGTGACTGGGTTATCTGTGGGTCAAAGAAGAGTGCAGAGGACTTCTTGAACAAGCCCACTTCCAGCTGCTGATGTCTGATGTGAAGGAGGGAGTTAAGTCTAGATCAGGATAAAAGAATACATGAACGTAAGCATCCCTAGACCTCTTAAGTATTTTCAGGCTGTTTTTGTATGCAGTGGAAGCTTTAATATCAGCATGTGGAGACTGATGTGGCAGGGAGAACAGTAAAGAGACTTGTTAATTGAACTAGAAGTGTCTGAGGGTTGTCTGTGTGGAGGGAACCAATCCCTACAGATTCCCACTGTCCCAAAAATGTTTGAGTGTTGGAGAAAAATTGTGGGAGAAGTCTGGTAAAAGGCTGCAAAATTAGATGCCATAAGTGTTGCAGGAGAGCAGTGGGCACAGGGCTGGCTGGCAGCTGTCACTGCCCTGACCCTGCTCAGGTGGGCTCCCAGCTGGGAAGCCCCAGTCGGGGCTGACTTTGAATGGAGCCCTCCAGCACCCGAGCTCCCCCCAGCACCTTCCCCCTGGCACCCGAGCTCCCCCCAGCACCCAAGCTCCCCACAGCACCTTCCCCCCAGCACCCGAGCTCCCCACAGCACCTTCCCCCCAGCACCCGAGCTCCCCACAGCACCTTCCCCACAGCACATTCCCCCAG
>NW_008594681.1:0-3723 GCF_000691845.1 Merops nubicus | reverse complement strand
TCCCCAGCTGCCAAGTCCCCACTCCTGGTGCCCCCAACGCCTCGTGCTGCCCACAGCAGCACAGACCTTGGCACCACCAGGCCTGCGCTGGGTCACAGCAGCACCCACGGGGTCGGTGCCAGCTGGAGCTGTGTCCCCGGGCCCTGGCCGAGCCCAGGCTGTGGAGCTGAGCTGGGGGTGCCTTTGGGACCCCTCCCCACGGACTCTCTGGTGCTTCTAACACAGAACCCTTCGGTCACTCAGAAACGTTCCTTGCCGAAAGGGCTTTCTGACCAGGATGTCTGTGCTGAAACACAGGGCAGGCTGGGCACTTGAGATACTCCTCTCCTGCTGGCCGGCAGGTGGAGGTGTGCCCCGAGGAGCCCGAGCTGCCCCAGCCCAGGCAGCAGCCAGCACGACTCCTTCAGCCAAACCCCAGGAAAAGGGGCCGTGGCAGGGGTGAGTTTAACAGCAGGTGAGGGGGCTCCCCGCCACCCCCTGCTGCTGCTACCTTTTAATTGCAAATTTTAATGAAGGTTTCAGGGAGCATCAGCGTAACGGGGTGAGGAGGCAGCACAAGGCTGGATAATCCTGCAGAGCTGCAGGTCACAGCAGCACCCAACAGCTCCCTGGGGCCCCTGCTCCCCACAGCACCCAGCCTAGGAGGCCTCTGTCGCTCCAGGGGTGAGGACCCCCAAAAAAGCCCCTCTCTAGAAAAAGCCCCAAAACCTCAGTGTGGGGTCCTATGGTGCCTCATCAAATTGGAACAAATTCAAAATGAGTCCCAGGGCAGATGTGACAGAAAGTTATTTGTGAGTGCACCTGGAGCCAGGGGATTCTGTGCTGGGTTGTGGGACTGGTAGCCAGCTGGTCTGGGGCCCCGAGGAGGGAAGGGCTTTACCTGCTGCAGCCACAGTCCAGCTCAGCCCCCTTCTTGGACCAGCTCTAAGATGCAGCAGCTCTAATGGAATTTTGAACAATGTTGGACATGTAGATGAGAAATTTTGTACTTTGGGCAAGTCATAAACTCTTTTCAATCTTTAACCTTTTTTTGCAACAATTTTTTTTTTCATTTTTTCCAAGTTTGAAAGTGTAAAAATATCTCTGTTGACTCTCTCTGGTTGATGGATGATGACCAAAGCATGGGCTGTAAATGCATCCTGAGCAGTCCTCGCTCTGCTCCTGTCCCAGCAACAAATGGTTTCACAGCAACTGGAAAAATAGCTTCAGGCTGCTGAATTTGGACAAAGCAAGAGGATTCTGAGTCCTTTTTTGCCTACGTAATCTTTGCCCCGTTGAAGGAAACATTTTTAATTTTGTTTAGCACTTCAAGCTCTTGTTTGAAAGCAACTTGTTCTCCAGTTATGCTTTGATTTCCTCCCCCCTCATACAAAGCCATTAATTTTAGGTGTATTCTGTTAGGCACATGTCTGAACAGTGGTATTTTCGAAGGTCCAGCTCGTGGCATTTGCCCAGATGAAGGCCCAGCATGAAGAGCCAGCCTGAGAACCTGTCC
The DNA here is from genome assembly GCF_000691845.1 of Merops nubicus. NCBI lineage: Eukaryota > Metazoa > Chordata > Aves > Coraciiformes > Meropidae > Merops > Merops nubicus. The sequence continues at coordinate 2,228 of NW_008594681.1, read as the reverse complement.
CAGTTCCTCTTTCTCCCAGTGCTGGGTGTCCCAGCGTGGCGCTGGCCCCAGGCCCCCCGGTGACCTGCTGCCCTCCAGAGCACCAGGAGCACCCAACGCAGGTTTTGTTCTAAGAGCTGGTCCCCGTTTCAGGCCTAGAGCAGCTGATTCACGGTTCTTCTGCTCTCCTGTGCTTGGATTTTTGCTTTCCTTGTCTCTTTTCCTTAATTCTCCCCACAGAGAGCCGACTCCACAGCCTGGGAGGCAGCCGGGCACGGCGGTCGCCTCCTTGCCAGGGTGTGGTGCAGGCAGGAGCTGGTGCTGTGCCCGCGTGTCCCAGCTCAGCACCACAGCCAGGGGTGGCCCCCAGGAGCTGTGGAACCCTGGGTGCCCGAGGGGGGACAGGGGGCTGGGCCCTGGGGCAGACCTACCCTTGGTAGGTTCCATCCTTGTTCTCTCCCACCCTCCCCAAGCTTGCCCTGACGAAGCTGCAGCTGTTTGACTTGTTGATTAGCAAAAACATTAGCAGGCCTCCTGTTTCAGGACATGAATAATTAATGTTTGTTCCTCATTAATTTCTTGTGGAACAGGGTCTTGCTAGACTACGTTTGGATGTATTTCTAGAATTAGGAACAAATACAAGACGAAAGAGCTGCCTGACAGCTAAGTGCTCTGCTCCACACCCCTCTGGACTGTATTGCCACCTTCCTGCTGTTATCTCCTCCAGGAACAGATAGGTTCATTTTTAACGAGCGCCTATGTGTCCTTTGTTACAATTTTAATTTCAGGGAATGATACAAGAAACAAGTTCTATAATTCATGCACGTTACAAACGAGTACAAGGAAGACCTCCCAGACAGCATGAACCATGAATTGCCTGGCATCTGTCATTCCTGGGACCTCAAATCAAAACCTTGGATACTGAAAAATTCAGAAATAAGATTGCTTCAGCTTTCCCAGTGCCACTGCTGAAGGCAGGTGGTGTGTCCTGCCACCCTCACAGGAGCGTTTCAAGGCTGCAGTGTAGCTTGGGCACTCCTCTCTTCCTGACACGGCCACACTTTTCTAATGCTAAAGGCCTTTTAGTTTTGATGTAGGATGAATGCTTGCAAACGCTCCCTCAGCCTTCTGGAGCTGCCCGTGCCCACTGTCCGTGCCCAGGAACATACCCAAGACCTCACTCCCAGGGCTCCTCTGCATCCAGCCAGCAAAACTTCCTTTCATTTTTTAGTTTTGGAAGAGAAGGGAGCACTTACAATTTAACCTGAAGCAATGCACAAACCACAGGCACTTCCCCTTTGCTCAGCAGCTGGCCTGACCCCGACCTTCGGGACATGCCCACCCTGCCCATGGGGGAAGCCCATCCTCATCCTCACTGGGATGAAGAGCTGTGAAGGGGGGAGGCATGGGAGGGAAGCTCCACTGCTGCTTCCCGCACCATGAGCACCAGCACCTGCATGGTGCTATCCTGCTCCCTGCAGCCCTTCCCACACCTGTGAATCAACCTGTTCAACCCCAGCTTCCCAGATCTCACCCAGCAGCGTGAGCTTGGAACAACAAAAGGCAAATCACAGAAGAGAACGATACAGGGCGAAATCACACGTCCCAAAATCTGCTTGTGGAGCCAGACCAGTCGGGTGTGCTGTTGTTAGCAGGTCAGAACCGAGGCCCACGACTAGTGAGGAAGAACTGCACAGTCACCACCAGGGACTCACAGGGTCTGGTACATCCAGGGGACATGGGGCAGAGCTGGGGCACAGACCCAGCCCAGCCACCCAGGAGGGGCCGTGCTTGAAGCCCAGTGTCCTGATCCACTTGGTGGTGGAGCTGCAGGGCCCAGGGGTGTTGGCTACCAGAGCAGCTCAGTGACACTGATGAGGTGAGTACCCACTGGAACGACCTGTTTAATGAGAATTTTCCTCTTGTCCCAGGGTAATGCCACATCTTTGTTTTTCTCTCAGAGCCCTGTAAGAAGGAGCAATCCAGCAGCTGCACAATGGTGAAGAGACAGTGTCTGCCCCGTGTCTCCGTGTACCTCGTGGCTCCCTGGCTTTTCGTTTATTGCCGTTGTTCTCTTTGGGCTCTCACGGTTTTGGGGGTAAGTAGTCTGTCAGCTCAGGCTGCGTGTCCTGCTGCAGGCTGGCGGCACTCCCCTGGAGAGCCCTTTCCCCGGTGGATGCCAGGAGTCAGCCCCCAGCCCACGCTGCCACGGGGCAGAGCGCCGGGTGCCCCCTGCCCGGCCGCCCCTC
>NW_008594680.1:0-20472 GCF_000691845.1 Merops nubicus | reverse complement strand
TATATATATCTATATCTATATATATATTTAGTCTTGGGATATATTTTTTTTTTTGTTTATCCTCAAACTTGTTTTGGAATCTAGAAATTGGGAAATCCAGACTCAGCTTCTGCATGTCTCCTCTGCCCACCCTAAGACAGACAGAAACTACTGTGACAAGGTTGTTACCTTAATTATGAGGCACAGTGGTGAAGATAATTCCAGAGGATGAGTTTGTGTTACCTCCCGTATGCTTTCAACAGAGACTTGCTGACTAAGCACATCTTAAGTATTGCATCAGTCAGAGCTGTAAGTGATACAGCATTTATCTTCTAGTCTATGAAAATTAGTTCTGTTACCGTGAGGAATGTTTACACTTGTAGACCTGCTGGCACACTTATTTCTCAGTCTCTTTCCTTCTAGCATTTTGTAGCTTTCACTTTCATATAGGAATGAGTACAATACTTACCAAAACACTTCGCATATGAACACACGTTGACTGCAGTGCCTTTTGTAGGAACTCCTCTGTAGCACCCTTCCTCAGCTTAATGATCACATTGCACCAAAGCCCCTTATTCTGAATGACAAGGGTTCTCTTCAAATGTAGTCAAAACCTGATTTCTTTTATTTAGAAAATGTGAATAAGTGATTCTACAGTCATTAACAACTCACTTTTTTTATGAAAGAATAATTTCATTACTGAAAGCAATCATCTCTGGAGAAGAGGGTTACCTTCTGTGAGAGTATGCCCAGCAATGAGGGAAATTAAAATTTTAGACTCACATAAAGTTTCAGGAGTTCTAATGATGCCTCCATGGAAAGCAGAGTTCAAGATCTTAGAAGAGAGACCTTCCTTATCATTGCATCAATTTTGATTTGACCACTGATTTCCCATTGATGATTGCAAGTAATCATTGGCACTGACACCATTTCCTTGTAACACCAACTTCCTCTGCTTGGAGGACGAAGCCTAGGAGTCTAGTGACTTTAACTGTGTTTCGAGCTGTGAATGTGCTATTTCATAGTAAGACAAATTTGCTGATGTTCCGTGTTACTGTTCAACCAGCGTCACACACAAGAGCTGCTTAATAAACACAGGCAGATTTTGATTCAACCAAGCTGGGTGTTGCAAACTGGTGAATCTGCAGCATTTGGCTCAAAGATATGCTAGGTAAGTGTAAATGGTATTGACTAATCAGTTTTAAAATTAATTGCTAAATACATAACTTCCTGTTCTGGCAGTTTTGAAGATGTGGCAGTTTAGAGGCACATCAGAAACTAGAATTCTGATTCGATTTTTTTTCTGTGTGTTGGACTTAGAAGACAGAATGATTTAATGATTTATTGAATTGTGTGAAAAGATTTTTTCCTGCTTTTAAAAAGAAGAGTGTGATTATGAGTATTTGTAAACAAAGAGGGTGCAAGTATTTGCAGGTTGTGTGGTTGATAGGCATTTAAAAAAAAATGGTGTAGACCATAAAAGACCTGAAAATACATATATATTTTGCAGGCTTTTACTTGTCTTATACTTCATTCTCTTTTTTTTTTTTTGTTTTCATTGACATGTAGATCTATGTTGCCATTATAATATTAAAGATAAATATTGTCCCTTTATACGACAGTGGCAGTAGATCTTACTTTGATTTCACACCCCTTTGAATTAAATGAAATCTGTCTTTGTGTACACTTCAAACATGTTCTGCCAGGCACAGCACGTTCTGTCTTAGCAGAGTTGGACATTGTATGTTGTAAGTCCATGCAATTGAAATAGTGCTTTAAAATAAGTTTTAATAATGATTTAATGAGACATAAATTTGAAGATCAAAACTATTTAAATTTGAAGGTTGTGCAGAGGAATAGGCCTGGGAGAACAAAAATCTTTTTTCTGAGCTCATACATGATATTGTAGGATGGAAACTCTGGCTTTATACCAGTAGGGGCAGATTTATTCTGTACACTGGGAAAAAAAGAAAAAAAAAAAAGCTTGAATAAAAAGAATACACTGATAAAGCCTGTGCTTGTGTTTATAAAAGCAAATAAATATATGTGTATCATACTGCATTCAACTTCCCATGAAATAGTGCATTCCTTTAGAATTGATGTAGATTTTAATAATTTTTAAAAAACATTCCTATTGTAACCTACATCAAAAGGGCAGCTATGGTTCTTGTGTCTGACTATACATATGCATTATAAAAAAGTGAGTCTACTGTAATTACCAGTTTGCAGAGCGAATTCCTGCAGGGTTTGTACTCTCCCCATTAGTAAAAGAGATAAGTTGAAATGTATTAAAATTTCACTGTACAACTGGGAGTTTTTGTTCACAGTAAATGTGGTAATGTTTCTTCATTGCTTGACTGTTTGTGTTTAAATTTAGGCAGTATGCCCAACAGGGACAAAATTATAGGATAAAGCTATGTATGAAAGAAAATCCTTCTGAGAAAACCAATAAGATTTTTTCACCCCTTTTTCTTTTCTTTTTTTTTTCTTTCTTTCTTTCTTTCCTTCTTTCTTTCTTTCTTTCTTCCTTTCTTTCTTTCTTTCTTTCTTTCTTTCTCTCTTTCTTTCTTTCTTTCTTTCTTTCTCTCTTTCTTTCTTTCTTTCTTTCTTTCTCTCTTTCTTTCTTTCTTTCTTTCTTTCTCTCTTTCTTTCTTTCTTTCTTTCTTTCTCTCTTTCTTTCTTTCTTTCTTTCTTTCTTTCCTTTCTTTCCTTTCTTTTTTTTTTTTTTCTGTCGTCCTTTCCTGCTTTCTCTCTTACTATTTTCCTCCTTTTTTCTCCTTCTTTTCCCCTTCTTTTCTGAACTCTACAACAGTTTTGTGGATGAGAGTTGGCCACTGAAGGAATAATGTCAGATTTAGTCTCTAATTAATTTAAATAAGGAGTTATGCTTTACATTGTACATAGTACAGTGTTGATATTGATGAAATAGAAAATAATTTTTTCTTTCTATACATACTCAAACTTTTTAAACAATTTTTAATTAATTGTGCTTATATTCAAAACAATAAAATATTTCATTATAACTTTTTTCATGTAACTTCTACGGAACTTATGTTTACTGGATAAAATCCAGTGTAATGCAGTTGAAATCTATGTGGTTTTTTGGCCATATTGAAACCCCATCATATAGAATCCAGAAAGCAGTAATATTTGATAAGGTACAAAAAAGACTGAAAAGTGGAGGTATTTTTAAAGGAGAATTCCAAAATAAATGGACACAAAGTGAGAGCCATTTGAGGAGCCATGCTACATTTTCTTTTGTTTACATTAGATTTTGCGTATTCTTTTGACTTGTAGAAGACAAAGTTGGAAAATAAAACTCTAACTAGTGATTTTGCTGACATATTTTTGTGTGGACATTTACATTTTTCTTATAAAGTTCATTATTTATCTAATAGAAGTTATATTTTTCCATATTTACATGTTTTCACTTGTATTTTTTACTGGACGGACTGTAACTGTCCAAGACCAAACAAAATTGGTCTAGGAAATATGAGTTATTTATCTGATGAGCTTTACGACTTCAAACATTCTTATCATCTTATGATTAATTTATGGAGAAACAATACATGAAGAATAGATATTTGATTTAATAGATTTTATATTTGATTTAATAGATTTAAATAATTCTTTTTGAACTATTCATAATTTATTGATAAAATCTGCTTTCGTGGATTACTGACCCAATAGACCATGTGATGTGACAAAAATATAGAGATTGTTACCTTCCATGTGTGGTACATGCACAGTCTGAGTGTCTTTTTTTAAATAGTACAGGAAAAATTCCCTTTTGGGGCATTCTTTATTTAGTTGGAATTTTCATATCACATTTTTCAAATGCTATTGGTTTATATACTTTCTTCTGAAAACTTGTGCTATAAGGAAATTGAAGTCTGTTCTGGATAGCAAGGCTGATACCATGGTATGGGAATCTCACTATGGTTTACCTTATATGTTTTCCAAAGAGATTCCTGCCCCTCCCTTTCCTCCTCCCAGAGGTTTCAGTAAGGTTTATAGAAAGAAAAATGGTTATACTTTTATTTTCAATGTCTAAATAAAGATTTTCAGTTTGGGGAATGTTTTTCCTTTTTTTTTTTTTCATATAAAAGCAATAATGTTGTGTACAAGGATGGTGTAGAAATAGTGAACCATTCAGCTGTTCAGTTCAGAAGCACTGAACATAAGGACAACTAGGATCTCCTCTCTAAAGGAGACCATAGTTATGCTTACTTGAGGTGGGGAGGTAGATGAAGCTACCAAGATTAATCTCTAGAAGAGTCATGGGTAGAGAAGTGTACGTGGAGACTTTTTGCAGGTGCATCAATGCGCATTGTTGGGTGCCTATCCATGACTGGCCATTGCCTTGACAGTCTGTGGCTGAACTACAGTGACTGACAGTGGTGGTTTCATAAAATGAATCTGGTTTTCATCTGTAAGAACAAACGTCTGCATTTGCTAACATGCTCTCAGGCACAGAGTATTCTCCTTCTTAAGTCAACCATGTGTTTTTCTTCAAAATTTAAGCAAAGAAACACTTGTCAATCTTAATTTTTTCAATGCAAACAAGTTTGCCTTTGACGACAGGGAACCTCTGGCTGGTTTTACATGCTATAGAAACATAGGGTGATACTGTACCTGCAGTCTTTGTAGAATATCCAGTTGGCAGCACTGTGAGTTGAGCGTGCAGAATCAGGATCAACATGGTGTACAGAAAGTTCCTGGAAAACAACCAAGCTATTCTGCATGATATTTCTTTTCTCTAGACAAGTCTAGGTAGCATTCCTTGACCTAGGTTTCAACTTTTGGAAATATCTAAGGTAGAGTTAAAGAGTGACTCCTAACTTAAATGCAACATTACAAATGACATTCTATTATTTTTCCTTCTTTTCTTATTTCCCTTTCATTTACTTGCTTGTTTCTCAAGAAGAATTGAAAATGGTTTTCTAAACTAATGGCTTAATTGCTAAGTTGTCCTTACACTAGGAAAAGCTGGTTTACCCTATTAACTCTCTTGTTAACATCCTTCCCTGTATATTATATTAGTAACTGTTTTCTTGAATGCCACAGAGAAATATAACAATGTTAGTACCTTTCAACTTGTATTACCAAAAATAAATACAAGTAAGAAACAATACTAACATAGTATGATGTGAAATTGCTCATAAAATGCTGCAATGCAGTGAACAACTTTTAAGATGGGTACCTCTGAATGGGAGAGAGATGGGAAACCTCATTGCATTGCAGAGATGTTTAAAACCATGAGTTATTAAGCTATAGGAACTGAAGTTATAAATGGTCATCTATCAGTGAAGGTTATTTTCTCTAGGTGTTTCATGTGTTTAAAATTATTCCTTTACCAATGGGAAAAGAAATATGTTAAAATATTTGTGCCAGCAGAAGAAATACTAATGCTTCATGTTTCTGGGCTTGCCTTCTGTCCTTATACTTCTATGTGTGCAGGTCATTAGTCTCTTCTCTGATGATGGTATATAATAAAATTACCAAGGTTTTACAGATGCGACAGTTAGAAATTGGGTGGTTAAGTAAGTGACTTAACCAGTGCCACACAGGGCATCTGTGGAAGTGTCAGGTCCAGGATCAAAAATTGAGGCTTTTCCCCTCTTTCTGTCCAGTGTTTTCACTTCAGATTTACCCATAGAAAAATGGTAGGTGAATTTAAAAATTGCCATTTTTGTACCAGAATTACATGAAGGAGACATTAGCTCTCTCTGTAGAGGCAGAAAAACTTTGGTGTGTATACTCTTTGTTCTGTAGAAAGTAGTGCAAGCACTTCCACCCCAATTTTCCTTCTTTCTTAGAAGTGAAAATATACCTTGAAAAATAACTTAGGAAAGCTGTAGTGATTTCTAACTATCTGCTTTTCTAATTTTATTTGAGCTTTTTTTTCCCCTCCTTTTTTTTTTGGTGAATGTCCTTAGGAAGGAATGTTTTCTTTTGAAATTAACTTTACAAACTCATGCACTGTTATTTTTCTGTAATGCTTCAGCAATTAAACATTCTGAAGCATAGAGAAAAACTATAGACAACTGCAAAGGAGGTGGGGGACTACACACTGGACCGTTCTTGTTCTTGAAGAAGAAAATTTCCTTTTTTTTTTTAATGCTTGCAGACTTACGTGAGTAGTGAAATGTACCCAAGCTCTGACTTTTAGTGATTGCCTCATAACACTGTAGGTGCAACTATCTGCCAGCAATGAATTATGAATGTATTTGGTGGTCCACAACATCTGTAGTTGTTTTTCTAAATCTTGTCAAATGTGTGAGCAATTCTGTAAGGACATAAGTTTGTGGTCTCAAATATAAAAGGTTGTCCTATAGTCAAACTCAAAAGTTCAACACTGGAGATTTTTTAAGGCCCGCATCCGATCTTTGGTGATCTTCTCATTTAGGTAGTATGGCTGTCTATAAATTACGAAAAATCCCTGTGCTGGTTTTGGCTGGGCAAGAGTTAATTTTCTTCATAGTGGCTGATATGGTGCTACATTTTGGATTTGTGCAGAAAACAGTGTTGGTAACACACCATTTTAGTTATTGCTGAGGAGTTCTTGCGCAGCATCAAGGCCTTTTCTGTTTCTCACACCTGCACACCAGCAAGTTGGTTAGAGTTGCAAAAAAGCTGGGAGGGGACACAGCTGGGATAGCTGGCCCCAGTGAACCAAGGGGGCATCCCAGACCATATGACCTTATGATGTCATGCTTAGCAGTAAAAGCTGGGTGAAGAAGGAAGCAGAGAGACACATTTGGAGTGGTGGCATTCATCTTTCCAAGTCACTGTTAACACATGGTGGAGGCCTAGTTTCCTGGAGATGGCTGAACACCTGGCAGGCAATGGGAAGTAGTGAATGAATTCCTTGTTTTGCTTTTCTTACATGTGCTGCTCCTGCCTTACCTATTAAACTGATTTTATTTCAGCCCATGAGATTTTTCACTTTTACCTTCTGATTCTTTTCCCCATCCCAACAGGTTGGGGGTGCAGGGGGCGATGGAGGGGAGTAGGTGAGGGGCTTCGTTGCTGGCTGGGGTTAAACCACAGCAATTCCCTACAATAACAAGCTTACTATAGGCAGGTCACATCTGTGCATTTCCTAAGTATTAGTGTGCAAATCACGCTCCTTTGTGTTAGTTTAAAACAAACTCTGTTGTACTCCTGATTTACCAGCTGTTAAAACCAGTATAATTTCATTGGGATATCCTTGCCATTTAGATAGCAGAACTTATGTTGTGGTCTTTTAAAGAAATACTTAATTGAAAAGAGAGAAAAAAAAATTATTTGGATTCCAGAAGTAGTAAAGAAGACAAGTGACAGATTTTCTAACAGCTGTTGACAGGACATTTAGTATTTGCTTTGAAAAAGAAAGGAAAAAAAAAAAACAAAACCCCAACTTAAAACTGTAGTAGCGTACAATCCTGTGCTGAGGAACAGTGTTGATTTATATAGATAGATTTTATATTCTTTACTTTATTACCAAGAAGCAGTAGAAAAAACAATGGCAGAGAAGACTTTCTGTTAAAAAAAAACACTGGAACACTTGAAGGACTTACCTGAAGCCTACTGCTTCATATCTTTTTTATCATGTCAATATACACAAACAGAAGAGAGAATCTCTGTTTCTCATCAACCTCTTGCTTCTTGGATCATTTTGATCTATATCATGTCTCAAGACCAACTACTGTGTGGCTTTAAATTATTCTCTCAATGACAGTGTTTTTTACTTTCAATAAAATACAAGTTCAAAATTAGGTATTTGGTATTTATGATATAGAATTAAAACTGTTTGTCAATTGTAAGAAAAGCTTGTGTTTAACATGTTTAGTTTGGGTTTTTCATAAAGGTGAGAAATAAGCTGCAAAAAGTGCTTTTTGCTTTTCCTTTTGCAGTACTTCCCATCATTTCACCGAAGTATTTATTCTATTGACAGGCACCACCAAAACTTTGTATTGTTTTTAAAATCATGAGATCATTTATATCAGTTAAGTGGGTCTTGGCCTTACTACTAAAATGCATAGGCCTTGTGAACATTATGCAAAATCTAAATTTTAAGTATACCTAGATGTATATGTGTGTGTGTGTAAGAACCCTGACATCCCTACCAACTTACACATTTACACAGACTTCATACTCACACAGAGTCTCACTGGTCATTAAAACTGCAGCTGTAAGAAGCTACAGTTATGTACCAGTTTGCTGTTTTGAAGTCTCACTAAAATGATTTCACAGACACTGGACCAAATCATCTTCAAACCTCATGCTCCTGTGATCGGTAACAGCAGATTTAGATTGTGTGAGCTTTGTAGGAGAAATGTGTGGTAGGTGCTTTAGACAAGTAGATGGAACTTTCCTGCAAAGGGAGTGAGTGTAGTTAACTGCTACATATTCAGGTGCACAATGGCGCCCTAGATCATAAGCACCTTGATAAGGAGACATTTCTTAAGAATCTTTTTATACATGAGAGGAATGAGGCAAGGGCATTAGGAGCAAGGCTCTGTTAATACTGCCCACTGCATAGATGAATGTAGATGACACATCAGTAAGATGCTATTTAATCTCACAGGGGTTTTAGACCCTTGTCACAAGTTACATTAAAAATTTTTGTTAGATTTACTATTAAAATTCAGGATAAAAGAAGTTGCAAAATTAATCTGTCTGTATAAAGTTGCATCATTTTAAAATGCCTCCATTTTTGGGGTCACTTGTTAGAATTGCAGAGGAGGAGTCATATCTCTCTGTATGTTCTCATCCTTCTCCCATACTGTGATCCCTTTCATGATAAGTTATTCCTTCTTATCTCTTGGAAACCTCACAAAACAGACAGACAGATTTTCCATTACTGCTATAGGCTGTTTCTCTTAATATGTGAATAATATTTATTTATTAAATATAATTAAATCGCCCAAACTGTGTTAAATTTATATCCTTGATCTGGAGGAAACCCATAGAAGTCAGCCTAACAGCTTTTAATGTTAGCCATACAAGCTTACATGTAGGTGTATTAGACCACATGCTGTAACACTAGCCAAAGTTCCCTTCTTTCTGCGTTACACTCTTCAGGAGGAAGATCTTAGGGAGAGTGGCAAGATATTTCTGAATGTTTCAGTGTCATTTACAAACCCATTAATTTAGTCTTGTATATGTATATTTTGTTTTCAGAACTTAATAGCATTGCTTTAGGATTTAAGGAATCAGTTGTGTAAACTATTTTAAATTATTTTATTGAAATCCAGTCCATTTTCTTCAGAGGTCCACAAAGACCACTGTAATACCAGTAGAAATGTGAGGAGTATTATGTTAGGAACAAACTGGAACAGATGTATAAAAAAGTCTGAGAGCTCCTGTGACCTACAGACCATCAGTGTGATAAAACATAATGGTACTTTTCCAGAAGCTGTAGTACACCTTGGTTTTGTTGCTCACTTAAGGGCCTTAACCTTCAAGTCATCACCTAAATACACAGCTGCCTATCAGTTGGTATAGGGGGAGCCTGTATCTGCTGATTTGACTGTTCCTTTTGCTATGCAAGGTCATTGGTTTCTTTTCCTTTCCTTCTGTTTTCTTTCTGTCGTTTCTTGGAGGAGTTTCTGAGGAAAACCTTAGTCAGGAAAATTTTTTGTTTCTTTCCTCACAACAGTGTAGCACACAAAGTCCCATTATGTAAACTTTTTAGCAGTATGTTGCAAAGGCAGAATTGCAGTGCATGAGTTCTGGAATGCCTAGCAGTACTGTTTCAGAAGCATTTTACAGCAAAAGTTTAACATTGCTACACCCTTGGATACCTTTATACCTACTTTTTAACAGATTTGATCAGTGGCTACAATATTTAGTTCCTGCAAACTCACCTAGGATCTTACTATCCCTACTCCTCACTCCAAATTAAGTGGTAATGGATTCCGAACCACTCATACCAATCCGCGCTCCCACCTACAATCCCAACAGCTATTGTACTTTTGTCCTCTCTGTCCTTCAAAGTCCTGTTGCTGCGGAATGGAGGGGTTCTTTACAGCTTTGGATTCTCAGGGAAATCTATGCCACGTTCATCTCCCATTGCTGTGCGGGTCATTCCTGTGCCTGTTACACAAACTGTCAGAGACTTGTATGTCTAAATTAAATTCTACTGAAAATCAGTAGAAAGATGATGTTGATAAATAATTCAGATGCATATCCTTGCAAGGCTCAGTTGATTGCATTGTGAATGTCTTTAAAGAGAGTGCTTTGCTTGATGTTAAGGAATGCTACGTTCTATCTGTGTGTGTAGGAACACACACTTTTCATGGCATCTTGAATCTTCTCCCCACCAGGTTACGCTGGCTTCATGTTGTAGTGATAGGGCAAAGAGTGATGGCTTCAAACTGGAAGAGGGTAGATTTAGATAAGATATAAGGAAGTTCTTCAGTATGAGGTTGGTGAGACTCTGGACCAGGTTGCCCAGGGAGGCTGTGGATGCTCCATCCCTGGATGTGTTCAAGACCAGGCTGGATGGGGCCTTTTACACCTGGTCTAGTGGGAGGTGTCCCTGCCCATGGCAGTGGGATTGGAATGAGATGATCTTTAAGGTCCTTTCTTTGATTTTACAATTCTGTGATTCTATGGCTGTAGTGATCTGAGGTAGTTACAATGACTCTGGATTAAATGAGTAAAGTGACAAATGAGTCTTTGAAATAAAGACTGAAGTCTGCTTGAGATTTTCAATAGCCTCCATCACTATAGAGTTCCTCACAGTTTATGTTGGGTTTACCCAGACAACTTTGCTATCATTATGTCTGGTTATTGTTTAGGGAAAGGTAAGCATCAGGCTAACAAAGTAATTTGCCTAAGGTCGTGCCAGAACCTGAACTAGAATATGGGTCTATCCACTCCCAAATGAACATCCTGTAACTTGAGAAGTTGTCCTCATCACTCAGAAATATGGATAGGATTCTCAGTGATAGGAAACTACTGAAACCAGATTACAACCTGGCATCAATGCACCCTTTGCAGAAAAATTGACCAAGTAAGGCCAGGCTGAACGTTTTGGACATGCTACCTATCTTTGGAGTTTCTCATGCCAATCCATACTACTTTATTAAAAAGATGTAGTAGCTTTTCGGATTTATTTACTTGGTGAGCAAGCTGACATTTTCATATTTTTTTAAAGTTTGTGTGAATTTGGGGGAAGTATGTATAAAAGATAGAAATCTTACTAATTAATTAATCTTCAACACTTTATATCATCAAGACTCTCTGTAATGCAGAGAAGAGGAAGAGAAATATGAAGCCTCTAAACTTTTATCCCCTATCTTGTAATTTATAATAGCTAAATGTGTGTAGTAAAACTCACTCTGAAGCTGAAACATTGTATTTCAGGTTCAAGCTGAATCCAATTTTTACAGTCAACCTGTTAACCTCTAGGCCAAAAATAGGTAGGATTGTAACGGAAATGCTGATGAGCCCTAATAAAGCACGTCTACCAAATGACGCGGTTTCATCCGGTGTACCTGACTCTTGTGGTACATACTGTGGCACATGAACAACACAAAATAACATAAAGTTCAACAGATATGTTTCACATTGGTACAGAGATTTAAAAAAGGCAGTGAATGTAAGAAAACCTTTTATGGTAAAATAACATTTTGTAAGCCCTTCTTGCAGTACAATTAATTATTGAGTTCATTAATTAATGAACATATTAGAGAAAGAACACCATTACTGACCAGTGGAGACCTGATATATTACTGAGTCAATAACTATTGAACATGAAACAGGACCTTTCAGGAGGTTTTTTTCTCGTAACCTACTAGCACATATATTATTCTTGCATGGTCAGCACTTCTTTGGGACTCTTATATTTTATATTACTAATTCTTTTAATGACACATACATACAGCAATGTTTTATAACATACCTAATGAGTAATTGTACAGGTGACATTGGGACTGAGGCCCTGAAGTGTCAGCCATAATAGAGCAGAATACTTTTTTCCCCTCTAGGTTTTTGAGAGTAAAAGATAGCAAAAGAGCAGATAGGATAGGAAGAAGAAAGGAGCCTTGCACCAAAATTTGTCAGAGAAATACAGATTTTAAGTGGATCCATGAACTATAAATGGCTTTAAATTGTTGTCTGATGCAGATGAATAAGTGAAAATATAAAACACTTTAAATAACTGTGAACCTTTTTTGTTGTCAACAACCAAGGCGTTTAGCATGGCCAAGCTATAGATGAACATAATTTTGTTTAAGTCAGTATGGTTAAGATAATTCTATTTTGGTATAGAGAGAGATTGTGTGTGTGGGGATATCAATTGTTAAGAAAAGACAAGAGCCTTCATAATGCTTCAGTATCTCAGTGGCCATAGTACCAAACACCCTTCCCCCACCTTAGCCCCCAAGTAATCATTGATTGCATCTAAATCTATAGAGATAGCTTTTCCTGGCAGCTCTGGTAGTTACAGTAGATTGTTAATCTGTGAATGATCTGAATAAGCCTCTCTGTCTCAGAAATCTCCATGCAAATTACATCTAAATGCATGCCATAAATTTATTAGTAGCAGTTTGAAGTGCATAGGTCATCTTCTACACTATTTAAAAACATATGTCTGTTACACATTAAAAAGAGCCTCGTTCAATTTATATTCACTTTTCTGTGGTTGTAGCTAGTTTCTGTCAAAGTAAACCTGTGTAATTTTTGAAATAATTTTAAAATGGGAGATTAAATGTTAATAAGGTGTATTACTTAAGCAAATCTTAGAACTCTGCATGGGACTGGAGTTTTAGTTTTGCTGCTTTAAAATAGTTTCTCATCTTTTACAAAACAGAGAAATACAGACTTGACAAATAAGGTGTCCTAAGAGGTAAAGGGCTATGACTAGATATTGGAGAAAGTGATAGATGCAAAGGAAGGTACAGGATATTTTATAACCCAGTCCTATTCTTGTACCTTGTTCACCGTATCCTGTTTTGGGAACACACAAATCCATTACTTCCTGCTGTAGTGGATTTGTATTTTATGTGAACCTCAAAAAGGAAACTTCAGGACAGCCTTTGGATATCATGGAAGAAGGAGAAAGAGATCTGTCATTTGATGTTTTCTGTGTTTTGGGTTTTTGTTTCTTTAGTTTACTCTTCCTTTTAATCAAGCTGATATGCTGCTGGGTAAGACATCACTAGTAATTTTTTCCTTCAGGCAGTTGGTGCAATACCAGGAAATTTGTGGAACACCTGTAGTATCCTTATTCTACCACTTCTTTTTCCTAAAGGAAATAGAGCAATTCTTTTAAAGACTTTAGGAATGTGTTCATCTCCATGGGACAATGGACTGTTTTATTATTGAATAAGCAATTTGGTTGTCATTGCTCAGGGGTACTGAAGTATGTTTTTGAAATAAAATTAATCTCTACTTAAAAGAATGGGCAATGCATTGTATGTTGGAAGGCTGGGTTTTGATGTACAGTTAATACCCTTCAAGCCCTCACAACAAATTTGTACAAGAACAAAGAAAGACATTAATACATGTTTTCTGTTTCTTTCTACAGGCCATCCGCTGTACACTGGTAAATTGCACATGTGAATGTTTTCAGCCAGGGAAGATTAACCTGAGAACCTGTGATCAGTGTAAACATGGCTGGGTGGCACATGGTAAGAAATGTCTGTTCTGGGCTTGTTTTCTATACTCTGCCTGTCTTCCCAGTATCTTTAAACAATAAGAACTGGAACAATATAAACAGTAGTGTTATTTATTTGTCTGTACATGCATGTACATTCACTCTGGGTTTGTGCATATGTGTGCAAGCACATGCTTTTTTTACAGCAATTTCTAGGATGAAAAAGTGAAGGTCTGTTATTCTGGCAATAGCATCAAGTGCCACTGGAGTTCAAGAGCCTGTGTACAGCTCAAAGCCTCTAGAAAATAATAGTTGTAGCAGGGCATAGCAGAAAGGCAAAAAGTTTATAGTATGGTTAAACAGAAGAGTTTGTATTGCAAAGAAGCATCAACTAGTGTAGTTACTGAGCCTTGTGAAAATTCAGACATGCCAATGTCAGACTTTCAGAGCTTGGATGTCAGAATGAAATTAGTGTATCCTGTATGGCTCAACAAAAGTGTGCATATATGATCTATGAGTTGAGCCTCTCTTCCCATGTTTAAGTAGCTAAAGAAAGAAAGGACAGATTAGAATGCCCAGATCCTATGTAAAGGCATCAAAATACACTTATAGACTTTCCATTTTGTTTACCTTTTACTATTTTGTGTGTTTGGTGGTGTTTTTTTCTTGAGAGTTTTGATTTAGTTATGCATGAGAGAGAAGGAAAGAGCTGTATACCTATGTTTGCAGAAGAAATTGGTGTTGGAGATTTCTTCTTATGGTCTAGGCTGTTGCCACCTAAGCAACCACAATCTTCACTCCCCACTTCTGCCAGACATGTACTGGGTAATAATCTGTAAATGTTACTGTATTTTGGTAAGACTTTGGGTAGAACCTTGTTACTTTCCTCCTAAGACACACTTAATCTCTATTTATTTAGTTAATTTCTGTGTATATTTGTGCCTGAGTATAGCTAACATATGACAAGTGCAAATACTTAACAAATTCAACAGCACAAACTGCCAGAGAAGTTTTTTAAACATTCACATACATGGAAATAAATGCAATGCAGGTACCATCCAGTCCTGTGTCACTGTTTGACAATATATACAGCCTGCCTAGAAATACCCTAACAACACCAATTAGGTAGCTGGTTGCAGATATATCATATACTACATTCTCTAGGGGGACAGTTTATTTTTGTTCCTCCTAATTTCCAACAATAACTTCAGTCACAGTGTAAGCAGACTCACATTTCTTGGAAGGATCAGTAAACTTGCAAAATTTGTATAGTTTAGGCATGCTTCAGGCATTGTGTAGAATCAGCATCTGATGTTTTGCTGATCCACAGATAGGCAAGACATGTCTAGCTGTTTTCCAGCGTGTCCTCCTGTTGAATAACAGAAATTAGATTTAGGTTACTTAGATTGCTAGCACTTAGATTCTGTCATATGGGCATCCCACCTTTTCTTTGTAACCAATGCATCTTAGAAGAGTGTGATCAGATTTTCCTGATAAATTCTTCCCTGTGAAGTGGCTGAATTGAAAATCAAATATATGAGATTAAACTGAGATTACCACAGTGTATAAAACAGAAATGTCCCTGATTTACAGATCTGGAAGGTTGAAGGGTAAATGTGATGATTAGGGGTACATGACCTGCTCCCATACCTGCATGGTTAACATTCCAAGTAGAAAACTTCATACGGCTATATATATTATTGGAAAGTAGTCGTTTTACTGCTGCACCAAGTGAAGAATATTCTGATTTATTTTTTTTTCATTATTATTTGTAAGCACACTTTGTGTCCATTCATCAGGAGTACTTACACTTTATGGAAGAATGAGGCAAGTCAGATATGTTTCATACATGCACTCAAAGCACATAACTACTTCCTGGAGACTATGATGCATCTGCTTCAATTCTTGATCTTAGCTCCTTTTCCAGGATTTTGAGGGCAGCGTTCAGGAAACTGATCAATTCATTGCACTATAGCGCCTGGATTTCAAAATGACTGAATTAGGTTGCTGTTCAGAAGTGATTTTCTTTAAGCCTTTAGCACACTACTTTCAGAAGTTGTTCCTTGAATGCAAATAATATTTCCTGCTGCTTTAATTAAAGGGTTTCCTTCTGATTTTTATTAATGAATTTCAACTCAGCTCCTTGCCACATGATATAGTGCTTTGCTGAATGTAATTAAAAAAGAATAGGTGTTTCTAACAGGAAGTACTGTTCTTATTCAGTTCTGATAACTTAGAATCATAATTAACTGAATAGATCAAAAATGGCTTAGGACTGCAGTCTTCTCATGCTGTACTTGACTAATCTGTGCAAAGTTAATACATGTTAATAACTGCCATTTAAAACTCTGGAATTCTTGGAGTGAGGAGGAAAGGGCATACAGCCACCGTAGTATTATTGCACTTAGCAACTGCTGGCCTGTTTTCTTCCTTCCTGCATCCATTGTCTTTCTGAAATTTTCTGTTGCTCACCTAAAATGAGCTGTACATATCTTGACAGAAGAAGTTTTACTCTAAATTCAGTTTCTTCTGTTAGCATTGCCAGAAGTTGGACTTTCAATATATGAATAGATTAATCTGAGCAGTTCTTTTATTACAAGATAAATATTTCTGTTGGCAAAATTTCAGCTTAGAGTTTTGACTCTGCACCCCTGTGCTACAGGGGTAATCCTAACGTCAGTGTTTTTAAGGATGAAGCCAAAAGCTGTGCAGAGCATTACAGCATTCTCTATTACTGCTGTGCGTAACAGGAGAATGGGTTATTACTGGTGTGAATCTGTCTGTTTTAGGGGATTTGGATAACTGTTTGGGACTGTTTCAGATGGACACTGGCTTTCATATTGTCAGCTTGGGTTGGGATTTGTTTTCTAAAACAAAAAAATAAATAGTTTAAACTGTATAAGCCATTTCCTAGGCCTCAAACAGGCAATCAGATAACAGTTAGATGTTTTTCCTTCTGGGTTTGTTTGTATTTTTAATTTTAATGGTTAAGATACTTTGTGTAGTCCATATGGTGAAATATAAAATCTTACTAAAATCTTAATAGTCAAATTATTTAAAGGAGAATTTATTTTAACACACACAATTGGTATTTAGTGGCTTTTAAATAACATGGGAGTAAGATGACTACAAAAATCAAGTCTTTCTTCAGTGCTTGGTTACTTCTCCTGCTATTTATTTTGTCTTAAGGATAGCATACTATAGTATGAAGGTAGTCATGGTATTTTACTAGCTTTACCACATAAATCACTTACTCAAACCTCATTGGAAATAATGAAGAAAACCCACTTTATTTTCCACCCACTTCCCCTAAGAGAAATATCTTAGCCTATGAGAAAAAAAGTTAAACAAGTCTGCAGTAAAAAAATGTTGATTTTGCATTTTGCCTTTCATAGTTGTCATTGATGTCAGAATAACAACTATTGTACTACTAGCAGGAATACTCTTATTATATCTAGTCCAACAGATTCAAACACCCAATGCAATATCAATGGGAAATACAGTCTACCCTCTCTCAAAACCATTTTGCTCCAAAAAGGGGCACCAAAGTGACATTTGTCACAGTTGACTAAAGCTAGAATGTGTTATCTTCATTCTGTTTCTTCTAGTTTCAGTATCTCATACATCACAGTAATTAAAAAAAAAACAAAAACAAAAACAAAAACAAAAAAAACACTATGTTTATATAAAGTTTGTTTGAAATAATTGTCATGTTGTTTTAAAGAGAGTCAGAAAATCAGAAATACTAGTTCTCTATCTTGTCCTCAGACTCATAACTGGAAAAACTCAGACAGCAGCAGCATGTTTTTCAGGTGGTTTTGGTATACTGTGCATTCTTGGACTAGCTGAATTACTCACTCTTTAATTTACTCAAGGAAATTAAGTATCCTGTGAATGTTTTTGCTGACTTCCTTTTTTTTTTTTTTTTATCTCAGAGAAAGCCAATCGTCAGCCCTGTAGTGATATTTAATGTCTTTTCATCTGCATCATGCCAATCAGCACAGCTCAGGGCTGGGCTATTTATTCAAGTAGGGTTTAGTACCTCTCTGCAGTTTGATGAGGCCACACAGAGACCCATCTCCAGTCCAAGTCTTGGCCAGGCCTTTTCTCTAGTAAATTCAAGATTAAGTTTCTTCGAGTTTTAATGAAAATTATATTAACTAGTAGATTTTGGCACACAGGGCAAATCCGTTACAATTTTTTTCAGTTCAAAAGCTGCCATCCAGTGAATACTTATGCTCAGAGAGCTGGCATGTGGGTTACACTTTCACCTTGTGAAGGTAGTTTTCTGCTGCCAGTATTTATATAACATATGTACTACCTTTTTGTAACTGAGACTAACAATGAAAATAACCACCTCCACTAGAAAATGGAGAACACTCTGTCATAAAGTCAGATACATGACATGACTGACTTCTTTCAGAATGGTTGAGTGTTCTGAATTTCTACATGGTGTTTCATGAAATTTTCACGTAAAAGAAACATGAAGTGTGAACAAAAGAAAGGAAGGACACATGTAGTGAAAAGAAAAGAAAAGAAAAGAAAAGAAAAGAAAAGAAAAGAAAAGAAAAGAAAAGAAAAGAAAAGAAAAGAAAAGAAAAGAAAAGAAAAGAAAAGATAAAGAAGGATGCTGTTGAAATTTTAGAAATTGCATCTCTCTCTTACCCTGAAGTTTCTGAAAGGTCGAGGTCCAGGAAGGTTTAGATTTTAAATGTGTGGGAATGAAGCAGGAAGGAAGAGGAGTGCTATGTTGAAATAAAAATAACAGGGTTCCCATATTTATCTCAGTCCAAAGCTGTTAAGTGAAAAAAAATCCAGGTTTGCAAAGCCAAAGATCATTTCTAAAAAAATAAAATAAAGCAAAGCAAAAGCACATCACACATCTTAGAATCTCTCTAAAAGCTCACAGAACTACCATGTTGTTCTTTACATAAAATTTGAGATAGCAGAAAACCAATATTAAAAAAGGAAAGGAGAAATGCAATCTTATTATTATTGTTGTAAAATAATTGGGTTATTTTTTTATTGTTCCATAGGATATAAAAGCCAATCACAATTATAGCATACCGAACATACTTGTTTCCTTCTATTTAGTTTATTTAGTTCTTTTAAATGCTTTAAACTTACTTGAGCACATCATAGATTTAATTTATTTTTTCTTTATTACCTAGAGATTTTTGGCAAAGTAATTAGTTGCAATTAATGGATAACAAAGGCTAATTCTTCATGACTTTTAAAGTAAAAGTATTTTAGATCTAGTATGGCTTTTCCTGTTTTCCACTGACAAAACCATTTTAATCCAGCTGTTATAACTTCCTTTTGACTCTGAAGGCTGAGGCATATTTTTTGTTACTCAGTTGCTTCCAGGAACCTTACCTGATAACATTTATTTCAGGTAAACACCTTTTAAAGTCTCCCCTTCTGCCTATGCCATCCCTTTTTGCTTGCCTTCAGCAGCAATTCCCAAAGCAGACAATGAAGCACAGAGAAGATGCATGCTGTTATATTGTGGGTACTCTGACCCAGTATCTAGTTCTAAAGCCTGCCACGTTAGTAGGAATGTTGTGATATAGGGTTTGCTTTGGGATACTACAATATCACCCTTAATGCAAGTGCAGCTGAGGTAAAAGCAAATTATAACCTCCAAGCATTAGGGCATCCAAGTCAAATAATATTGTTTCAAAAGTTTAGAAGACACAAGTAACAGAAAAGAAATAATGCTTAATTTCCTCAAGAACAAATAAAATGCTTTCCTTCTCCATCCTTGTATTCATCTGATAATTGCATAGCCATATGGTCAAGGATTTAGTCCTCATGCAAATCTGACACCCTTAAGCATTGAGTAAGGTTTTTCCTGGGAGTAAACCACAGGCTCTAACTTGCGCATGTTCACATTCACCCCTGCTTGGATTTCCCTGGGAGTCCATTCGGATTAAAATATTTTTTTCTCTTCTTCCCTGCCACACCCAAGACCTCATAACACAATCAGGAAGAGGTTAGACCTTCATCCAGCTTGATTGGCTCAGAGCCCTGGGTTTGAATACGCCCGTGTCCCTTGGACATGGTCAGGAGAGATTATCCCTGAGTAGACATTAAGCAGTCAGATAAGAACTGCTCCAGTGCCTGGTAAGCCCTAAACAGACCATGACCCATCCTGAACCCTGGAGGTGTTCAAAAAATGAGTACATGTGGCGCTTCATGTTATGGTCTAGTGGTTAAGGAAATGTTGGGAGGAAGGTTGGACTTGATGATCCTGGAGGTCCTTTCCAGCCAAGGTGATTCTATGAAGCACAGTGCCCTTTTTTGATGGGTTGGGCTATATTCACATGTCAGAGTGAAGCCATTTCTCGTTGTGAACATTTTGGCTGAAAAAATTTTAAAGTACTTGCCACATTTTGTTCTCTCACAGAACTGACATTAATACCATCAGTTAGTCATTGGCAAATATGAAATACATCTAAGGCCACTTTCATAGCTATGATCTTCCTTGACTAGCTTTAAAATTCCTGAAGAGGTTTAAGCTAAAGGTATTTCAATAGATATTGTTGTTTAGAGCCCAACATTATTGAATTCACCTTTTACAGAGGAGGCTTCATCCCATTTAGTATGCCTGATACCATAGGATAAAATGCTAAAAGGTGTCTTGGACAATGATGTTTTAACCTCTCTTCTTAAGGAGAGAATCCAGTAAGGAAAAAGTTAGGCTTACTGTGTGCAAGATGGAGCAAAGGCAATAAAACCAATGTTTTTTTTTAATTAGCACTTGGAATTCTATTTCCAGACAGTAGAGTGTCCTGGTGTTGCTGGGACTGAATTATGGAATTGGTTTTCTCTTCAGGAAAGCTGCATTTTTTGAGACTGCAGCACCTGATTCAGTGAGAGCAAAGTTGGTAAGACACTTT
>NW_008594679.1:0-6896 GCF_000691845.1 Merops nubicus | reverse complement strand
AAAAAAAAAAAAAACAAAAACAACTATGAATAAGTCAACACCAACTGACTCATGTTTTCGATACTGTGGTGGGTTCACCCTTGCTGGATTCCAGGTGCCCACCAGTCACTTTATCACCCCCCCTTCTCAGCTGTACAGTGAAGAGAAAATATAATGAAGGCCTTACAGGTCAAGGTAAGCGCAGTGAGAGATCACTCACCAATTACTGTCACAGGTAAATCAGACTGAACTTGAGAACATTAGTTTAATCTATTACCAAATCAGAGTAGAATATTGAGAAATAAAGTAATATCTTAAAACACCTTTCCCTTCGTATACTTCCCGTCTTTCTGGGCTCAACTTCACTCCCAGTTTTCTCTGCCTCATACCCAGTAACAACACCAGCACAGGGGGGGTGGAGAATGGGGGCTGTGGTCACCTCATCACAAATTTCTGCTGCTACATCCACAGACTGTTCCAGCATGGGTTTTACACAGGGTCAGAAGTGCCACCAGCAAACCTGCTCCAAAGTGGGCTCCTATCTCCCCAAGTCCACAGATCCTGTCAGGAACCTGCTCCATTGTAGGCTTCCCATGGGGTCATAGCCCTCTTTGGACATCCACCTACCCCAACACGGAGTCTTCTGTGGGCTGCAGCTAGATTCCTTCTGCACTGTCAACCTCCATGGGCTACAGAGGGACAGCCTACCTCTACCATGGTCTTCACCACAGGCTGCAGGGGAATATCTCCTCTGGCATCTGAGGCATCTTCTCTCCCTTCTTCACCGACCTTGGTGTCTGCAGAGTTGTTTGTCTCACAGATTCTCATTCCTCTCCTGGCCGCAATTGCTGTCGCACAGCAACTTTTTCCCCTTCTTAAATATGTTATCGCAGAGGCGATACCGCTGTCACTGATGGGCTCAGCCTGGTTAGTGGTAGTCTTTTATACTAGTCCAAGTATAAAAAATATTCCCTGAACGTGTTCAGAAGGGACTCGTATTAACATCAGAAAGTCAATTCCATTCTTTAGTAAAATTAGTGTAAAATTTCTGTATAAATTTAAGAACAATTTATGTGAGCAAAGATACAGCATATTTGTAAAGCTCTACATTTACACTTGTTTTTGACTTGGAAAAAATATTTTATTTACTTCTATTCTTTGTGGTTTCACTTCAGGCTTAATGTTTTTCAATGAAAGGAAGAGAAGCCTGGTTAATTAATATGATTAATTTAACCCAGCAGTTGAGATTTTTCAAGAGCAGAGTACAAATAATTTTTAGTTTAAATATCAACCTTGAGTAATACAAAACAAGAAGAAAACCACTAACTACCAGAATACAATGAGTCATATTAAATTGAAAGTTTGGGAAAAACATTGGTTTTTATTAGAGAAAGCTGCCCAACTTTTCAAGCCTTTCCTCAAAAGCAGAAATTTGTAATTATAGCCTCTTGACCACTCATAGAGGAATGCAACTATTGCATTCTCTATTGTAATTCTCTACTATTGCTCTTTCAGAGCAATTTAGCCAGTGATGAAAAACAGGAGTTTACCCTGACACATCTCCATCCAGAACAGGCAGCCTGGTGGTGCTGTGGGAATACATGGCCAAGGCCCCAGTGACTGGCATAAAACACCGATGCTGAGCACAAGACAAGAGATGGGGGACTGGTGGTGCTGCAGTAACCCCAGACACACGTGCTAGGACACAGAGCTGCGGGGATGAGTGCAGCAGAAAAGGGTGGTTCATTGTGACATTGCTGATGGACCGAGACATCTCCAAACAATGGACTGTGATGTCACCTAGTAATGGACTGTGACATCCACGAGCAGTGGTTAGTGGCCAGTCATGCCTCAATGTTTATATTCAGGTGTGAAGCCTCACCCTGTCAGCTTATGCTCAGACTCCAACTGGGCAAGTTCATAAGGTTTGAAGTGTTGAGCAAGGCATTTGGTGCTGGTGCTGTGCTTGGGGAGCTCTTTGTTGTAGTTTTCCATGCCTGACACCAGAGCTGCCAAAGGATTTTCCACAACCATGCCAGGCATCCTGGGCACCTGGTAAGCACACTTGCAGTAGTAGATGTGAGCTGGGCTGGGTGGGACACCTCACCCTGAGTTTCCTTCCTGGCAGGGTGTCCGTCTTGAGGGACCTGGGCATTTCTTCCACCCCTCCCCAGGCCAGGCAGTGACCATGGCCTCTCTTCCTCTTCTAGAATGGCATTGGCTGCTGCAAGACTAGTAAGACAGAGTGGCTTGACATCCCCAGGTCTCCCCACCCCACTGCAGTGTGTAGAGGGCATGGCCACAGAGCTGGACACCAGCTTCATTATGTCATGCCTCCCTAAGTTCTGCTACCCATGCGTCCTGTGGTGGGCTGGGAACAAGCCTGAGTCCTGCTTTTGCAAGAGGAGGACCCTGTGCATCTTGCACTCAGTGTGGAGGGATGATGACTACATGGACCATTTTGTCTCACCATCTGTGACACCATAAATTGTCATCCAACTGGTGAAAGGAGCTCACAGACACCCAGCTGTCCACGACCTCCATCACCCTTGAGCACCTCGATGGTGGACTGCAGAATGAGTGCCCAGGAATCATGTGGGTGGCCTCCAGCTTGAGAACTGGGTGATCATTTTCCAGAGCTACCCAGTGCTCCTCATGACCCTACTGCCCTGGGTCCAGAAGAAGCTGAGGAAGATCTTTGGGAACTACCAGAGGATGCAGCCATAGTGGAGGACATCCTTATGGCCATCATGACCAACCACATAGTGGAAGATCGTGGTCCAGATGCTGAGGATCTCCCTCCAAAACTGCACAGTGACATTCATACAACAGTTTATCTGTGTTGCTGTGCCACAACACAGCAAGGAGGCCTGCCGTCTGGAGGGCTGGTGACTGAGGGGCAAGAGGGGAGCACCATGAGTGCTTTTGGCCCTACTGCCTTCTGAGGAGAGTCTCCTATCCCTGAGACAGACCTCTCCATCAGTCCTGCCAGACCCAGTGCAGATGAGCTCCTGGGCTCCTCATCCTCTGCTGTAGGTGTGGGTCCTGCCAGCCACCCCTATGTTCCCACTGTTATCTCCACAGAACAAGAGTCCCAGGATGACCTAGGGGATGCTGTACCCGTACCCTCCACCTGGGACAATGGATGCCTCTTTGGAGTGCCACAGTGAGCCCCGAAGACAAGGGCCAGTAGCCTTGAGACCTCTCCAGGCAACAAGAGGCCACCATCATTTTAGTGACCCTGGAGGATGCCTTGGGAGATAGCCAAATCAGGACTGGGCCATCAGCTGGGGCATCTGCCAACCTTCAAGGACTCCTAGCTGCCGAAAACCAATTGTCCAAATAAAAGAAACGCATGAAAACTACAGGGGGAAAAACAAAAAAAAAAAAAAAAAAACAAAAAAAAAACCAAAAAAAACAACAACCAAAACAAACCTCAGTGTTGCTAACAGTTCAGGTAACATTGCTATCCTTGCCCATTTTTTTATTTATTTATTTTTTACCAGGAAGGGTGGGATGTTAATGCTTCTACATCTGTGAGGTACAATTTCATTGTTTTGCCCAAAGGCAAGTGCTGTGCAGCTCCGGGCCTGCACCTCTGCACCTGGTCTTGGGGTAGATGTCTCCAGCCACCAGGTCCACAGGGCCATCCTGTGCCCCATTGCTCATAATACTAAGCCTGTGCTCCTCCTCACCACCGCCTCAGCCCCTACATCCTGGGGCTCTTCTCTCCTGCCAGTCTGCACTGCTATATGCAACCTCAATACAGCAGCACCTAAATCCTTCCTCCCGCGCAGACTCATGGCTTGGTGCTGCTTTCTGCATCAACCTAGGGTGATACTCTGCCATGGCAGGATTTTCAAGAAATTCAACAAGGGGAAATGCAAATTACAATGATTTCATTTTACCTAAAGTGATGCAACAGGCAACATGTCCCTTGTACTCTTCCGGCCTCTCACTTCTGAGTACCAGGGCAGAGATTTTGGAGTCCTTTGACCAGGTGCTAGGCTGTAGCTCCTGAAGACCTGTGCATTGTCCACCTGTCACAGACACAGGCCATACTGACAGCCCCAGCCATGCTGGGTCCTGCTGCTGGTGCCTCCATAAACAGACATCCATGGTCACTCTTCAGTCACACCAGTACCAGCCTTTCTCTAACGCTTCTTTATAACAGCAGCCCCACACCTCTAGCCGAAGATCACAGGGGCTTTTGTGGGAAGGCAGGAGGGTCTTACTCAGCTTTTCTAGGGACATGCTGTCTCTTTCTGTGCTCACTACTGGTCTTCCCAGGATTAGAGACAGTGTTACTAGAGCAAAATCAGTCCAGGGCTGCTTAAGTGGAAATAGGCCTTAGGCATCCCACATATGAGTAAATTTTGAGAGAGCTGGGGAATGTTTAAACTAGGTAAGGGCAGGCTCATCACAGATATCGTCCATGCATATAAATATGAAATGAGAGGGTGGAAATTAGATGGAGCTAGAGTCTTCCAAGGGGTAACCAGTGAAGATCTCCCATCTTGGGAATCTTCAAAAGCTGTCTAGAAATGGTCATGAGCAATGTGCTCTGTGTGACACTGTTTCAGCAGGGGCATTGGACACTTCTAACATCAACAACTTCCTAAATCAGTTTCAGTTCCTGTCAAAGAGTGATTATTATAGTAACAGATCCCAAATAGCTTCTGGTTTTTAAAGAAAATATCCTCTAGATCCAAGTAATTGGAATCTTTTCTGTGCATACTGGAGAAATGCAGATAACATTTGTGAAAGAACTAGCAGCAAGTAAATGAGAATAGACTTTGTCCCTGCTCGCTGCACAGAGGTTAGACTAGATGACCTTTAAAGGTCCCTTCCATCCCAAAACATTCTATGATTCCATGATAATATTGCAGAAGCTGACAAGAAAAGCATGCTGCATTATGATATTAAGTGTGCAGTGGTCATTGTAGTGAAAGGGATACAAATAATAACCTGTACATAACTCCTAATGGATTCTAGGGTTCTTACAGAAACTATTTCCCTATTATATGCACAAGAAGGGACAGAGAGTGTTATATTTTTGTATTGCAAAGGAGCGCCAAAATGCTTGTCTCAGACCTCAGACTGAATTGTATTAAGAGTTTTAGTCTGAACTCTTTTGAACTTGAAATTTATTTTCTTCCATCAGGAGATATCCTTTTCAGTCACTGTGGCATGCATTAATTTTCACTGGATGTGCTGACTTCTACATCTTGAATTTACACATTCAACATATCTTGTATGTAGTAGGAATGGAAGACTTGTCCAAAAGACCAAAAAGATACTGAGATTACAAAACCATTTGGTCACTATGATAGGAAATCTGTGTCATCTGAAGTGCCCGAATACTTTTTAATCTAATAACATGGACAGTTTATCCTCTATGATATGAATCATATCTACAAGGAAGTCTCAATGAGTGCTCTGTGGATATAATTGCAGTAGTTGTCATGATTCACAATTTCAGGAAAGTCAAGAGTTACTCAGTTAAGTTTTTCCCATGAAGGGCAGTAAGATTGTATTTTAAAAATCTATTGTTATTGTCTATTAGCTAATTTCTAGAACTTACATATGGCATTTTGTAGTAACATTGCAGAAGCCCAGCTAGTGGATATAAATGCCACTTCAGATACAGTTATATTTTATTATTTGCTGGTCTATGAAATTGAGATTATTTACCTATTTTACTCTGTAGTGAAATAAACTCTTGTTACAAACTCTGTGTAAGAACATTCAGTAAATTACACATTTTACCCTGAAATTGCCCCATGACATGCTTTATTTTGCTAAATAAAGCCCGATTGTGCATAGCATCATCAGAGGTTTTGTTGGTTGCGGTATGCTTTTTTGCGTTAATTAATTTACAACAATACAAGATGTGCCATAAGTAGAGCTGATTTATTAAAGCAATTATGTAGAGAAATCGGTGTTGAAAGCTGAGGTTGCTTTTCTGTACATTATACTGTAATATGCCTAATGATGTCATCTCTATGGCTGACTAATCTATAGTTCTGGGGAATTGCTCTGTGCTACATTTGAAAACAGAAATAAAGATGAATAGCAGAAACATGGTTTATAAAATATTTAGTTATGATTCCATGTAAAAGCATTACTTTATAGTGCAGTGACATAGAGCATAAGTTTCATAAAGGTTCTAGCACTTTTACCAAAACCAAATAGTAATAGAAACGTTATTAAATGTAGAGATAGTACAGGCGTGTGCATTTAAATATTTAGAATTAACTTTCATGAGATCTGATGATTTAAATGGAGTGTGTCATTCTCATCATGTAGAAGGAAAGTAAATTAGTTCCTTCTAGTCAGTACGACCTTGCAGAATCAAGAACTATATTGCTTATTTGGGTAATATTGTTAATATCATGGAATCCTAGAATCACTCTGGTTGGAAAGGACCTCTAGGATCATCAAGTCCAACCTTCATCCCAACATTTCCCTAACCACTAGACCATAGCCTCAAGTGGTACATCTACTCATTTTTTAACACCTCCAGGGATGATGACTCCACCACCTCCCTGGGCAGACCGTTCCAGTGCTAACCACTCTCTCAGTGAAGAAATTCTGCCTTATATCCAGTTAAAAACTCCCCTGGCACAAACTGACTTCATTCCCTTTCAACCTATCTGTCGTGGTCTGGTATCAGAGGGTACCGGGTCAGGATATTTGTGACTTCCTCCCTGCTCAAAGGGACAAGAGAGGACTATAAATGAGACCGCGACATCCACGTGGGCACTCACCTCTCAAGGGACAGATCTAAAGAAAAATGAACCCCTTTACCACAGTCAAAAAATCGTTATCAAGACCAATGTTGGTTATGCACAAAATATAGTTTATTAAGGGTTAGCTCTGGTTAAAAAGAAAAAGGGGAAAAAGGGGAAAAAGGG
>NW_008594678.1:0-10079 GCF_000691845.1 Merops nubicus | reverse complement strand
GCCGCACGCTCCCAGGCAGGCTCTCCCCCGCTCCTCATCCAGCAGCCTCTCCTCTCCCGCCCGTCAGCGCCCGCAGCTTCTCCGGGCCGCCCCCGCCAGGGCAGGCTGAATGGAACGCTGGTAATTACTACAGCATGGCTTCACTAGAGCCCTACTGGTGGAGTTCAGCAGCAGCTCGTTAATGAAATCGTTGCCATGGCGATGGTTGCCCTGGTAGCATGAAATCCTTTCTCCTTCTTTCCCTCTCCTACTCTCCGCTTCACAGGGTTTCTCATTCATGTTCTTGTGTTTTACATGAATGAAGCCAGAAGGGATCATGGGGCTAGGCAAAGAGGTGCTTGAGGAAAGAGGATGCCCGTTTCCCCACCGTGCCTTTCCTCTTGTGGGCCTGAATGATTGCTCAGCTCTGTCCCTATGTTTTGGTTTCCTTGGGTACACAAAATCTGCCTCGTATCCACCCTATTTGTTCTCCTTGGTTGCTTACAGCTGATTAACTTCAAGCACCTCTGTTATTCTGGGGTCCTGGGACCAGCTCTTCTGATTGCCGATAGTGCAAGTGAAGGGCTGGGCACTTTATTTGTTGTCCAACTGCAGAGACTTGGCAGTCTTCCAGAGCTGAGCCTTTGCCCTTGTGGGTTTTCTGTGCTTGATTAAATCACAATATTTCCTCTGGCTCTGAAGCCAGAAAGGACCATTAAGTCTCTAGGCTGGCCACCTGCATAGTACAGATCAATGACTCCCACCCAATGCCTTCTGCTTTGTGCCTGAAAGCTTCTGGCTGAGCTGTGATTTCCTTGTCAGAAGATGTCTCAGCTTCCTACAAATATTGGTAGTGATGGAGAACAGCGTGCCCTGTGGCAATCTGTCCAGGTGTTTAAGCACCCCTCACTGCTAAGAATCTGCCTCCCCAGCATGCATGGTGAGTCTTGTTAGGCATTACTTCTCCCTTTCTTGGTCTTTGCCTGTGGGTGCTTTCTTACAGGATCTAGCAGCCCCCTTCTTCACACAGAGTTGGGATCCTTCCTAGTCCCCATGGACACAGATGGATAGCTGATGATTTGCCCTGAGCTCACCATTCTGCTCATGTCTTGCTGTAGATGTTCAGAGAGAAAACACGCCCTCAGTGGATAGCAAGACATGCCAGGATTCATTTTGTAAGAATGTTTTTCTAGTTCAAAGTATTCGAAGTAATGACAAGGATGTGTTTCAGTATCCAAGATCAATGTTTTCATAGCACAAAACTGAGAGCATGTGGTGTGTGGGACTGTGAGGAAGTACAGCCTGCTGGGACAGTATGAGAGGAATATACAGGGTCACAGAGCCCCAGCTGACCTTGCCTGTACAGCTTTTGGGAGTGGTCTCTGGTGTGTGCTGTCCTTTGAGTCATGTGCCGGGGAAAGACACAGTTGGTGTGGGCCAAAATCATACCTGCAGTGTATGAATGGTTAGGTTGTTTGGATGATCAGGGTTCTGGAGTTAATCTTTCTCTGTGGCTCTCTTTTATTTAACAGTCTAGACGTTGTATTAGAAGTGGCAATAAAATTTAGCCCATGGGATGGATGATCCCTTGTCTGCCTGCTACCATGCTTCACCTCACTTTGTCTGAAGTGTCTGGCCATGGCAAGGCTCTGAAGGAGGTCACTGGAGCAGATGGAGCTAGGGTCTGAGCAAAACTGAAAATTCACATGCTCCTTACTTGGCCCTATCTAGAAGTGTGAAAAATTGCCAGGTCTTGTAGCATCAGCTCTGTATTCTCCAGCCATGATGCCTTCTGGTTGACTGCCTGCCCTTTCAGAGGCACATAAAACTCTTGTGAAAGTGCCATGAGAACAGGGACACGTGGCAGAGGACAGGACCTGCCTCCCTGGTAGCTCACAGCTGCTACACCTGACCCTGCATTGGTGTTGCTGTAAACTTACTGAGCACAGATACAAGGACAAGCAGAGCCAGACCAAGTCCCCATTGTATTCTACTGCCAAAATACCTTCAGCCCACCTGAAGGTAAAGGAAGAAGGACCCCAGTTGTCTCCCTGCCTGTAAGGTACTGTGTGAGTGACTAGGAGATGCTTGGCTCTGTGTGGAAAAGCTTCCTGTACTGGAGATGGGAAACCTGACACAGTTTTGGCCTGCCCCGTTGTGGATTGATACTTGGTTTCTCACTGTGGTTTTTTTTCCCCTTTGAGTTTTCTGTGCTAATTTTGTAATAACAGTTAGTGCTGGGTTTCATAACACAGACATGCAACATGCAATTAGAAATGGCTTTGTGTGAAAGAAGTAGCTGTGAGTCACATCCAGACAAGTGAATTATCTGTGATTATTCAGCCAAGAAGGGAGACAGTGGTAAGCAGAGGAATGTGCACACCAAGGGCTACACATCATTATTAGCATTTCCATACTATTTGGAAGCATAAGGAGGAAAACAAAGCCATATATCATGGCAGGGTTGGGCTTATTGGGATGTTTGTGTATAAACATTCATGTGATCAAGTCCTCATGGGGAAGAACAGGCAATCTTCCCCTGGTCTTAAGACCTTTGCATCCAAAGGACGGGGCAGTAACCTCACTAGGTCCCTCCCTGTTCCTTAAAAAAAAAATAAGGGGGATACATGGCAGACACTTGTATCTTTTAGAGTTTCAAAGCTCTGTGGAGCAAATCATGTATATGGGGATTCTTCCACTTTGCCTAGTGGATCTGCTCCTTTTTTTGTTCTTTGGGAGTGAAAGGTCACATTAGGAAGGGGCCCTCGGCTGTCGAGAAACAGCGGGGAAACCTCTGGGGGTAAAAGTTACCAGCTCTGTGAAACAAGGTGGGCTCTGCTGTGGCCTCCCAGTGTGTGTGTTATCTATTGCCAGACAGGGACCTTAGGGGCTGTGGCTGCAGTTGGGGGGAGCAAGGACTGGAGGGCAATTTGAATTTCCTGTGTGGCAGTGAATCAGCCAGAGAGAGAGAGAGAGACAGCGGCAGCGTGAGGATAATGTGGGCAGGGAGAGTACTGGCTGCCCACTTTGTACAGCAGCACACTTGTCACAGGAGGATGGTGTGTGGTGAATCTAGAGGTTATTCTGCAAGGCAACAGCTGCATACAGGGAAAGGGCCAACAGCACCTGCTGAAGAGCATCTTCATAGTCCTCAGTGCGTCGCTTCAACTGCCCAAAGAATTTTGTTTTCCACCCGTGGCAGAGAATCAGTTGACCCTTCTTCAGCCAGTCAAAAATGCCTCCCTCTGTAAAATGACAGTGAGAAATGCTTAATCTTCCAAGATGAATCTAACAGATGCTTCTCCCAGGAAATGAACTAAAGGTTGCAGCTTTGCTTCAGCAATTGTGAGTCAGGTATGAGTCATTTCTCCCTTGAAGGGCATCTGGATGTGCTTTGCTGATAAACACACAAAGAGCACAAAGCCTGGGGTGAAAGGTTATCACAGGAAGGAGAAACTAAAAAAAAAATCTACAAAAAACCTCTGAGATATACCAGTGTATCCTGAAACCTCTTCTGTGGCTGGTGGGATACATTAGCCAGGGGTTTTAAAGACATTGTCTCTCAAGTTCCACTGCATACTAACTTGTATAAAGCAGACAGGAGCCTTCTGTTTTAACAGAATTTGGATATTTCTATTGTTTCTGTTCCTTCTGATTGCTGCAGGTGCCTTAAGCCCAGGGAAGTGGGAGTTGTAGAAGTACAATTTCATCTGTTTTTTCCCCATACTAAAGCAAAGCAGTCTGAGTATAAATTTAAAATTTGAGCCACCAAGTGTGAGAACACCAGTATTTGACACCACAGGAATTGATCTGTGTGAAAAATGTCATTTGCAGGGAATAGTGTGGTACTGGATGGCTTTCCAAAGTGACCAGAAAGAAATTAAGTCAATGGAGAAATGGCTAACCAAAATTACCTGGGCTTTTGCTATGAAGATCAGAACATGGGATCACAGAAATTTTGCTTGGCTTTAAAAAAAAAATCACAAAAAGAAGCACTGTACTATAAAGAATTGAGTGTAAAACTTATTTCCAGGAGTGGACTGCAATTGTTTTTAGACAATCCTGTTAGCTCGATGGTAATCCCTACTCCCATAGGGTGTCAGAGGTAGGAAAGCAGCAGCAAATTAGCATTAAGTATGCTTCATCTGATGGAGTTAGTCCTAGCCAAGTACAGCCAGACACATCTTTTCATATTTTACCCTTCTGACCATTTTACTATCAAGCTATTTTTTAGTGACATACATTTCTTCATGGCAAAGGGCCTACCCATCCTGCTTTAGGAAGCCAGTGAAGAGTGGTCTGTAGGACAAGCTGGTATCTTTTCCCAGGCTGACAGGTACATCAGGGAGGAGGCAGAATTATCTTGCCAGCAGACAATTCCATTCCCAGGTTGGGAATGGAAGCTGCTTCTTCCAAGTAGAGGCAGGTCAGGAGCAGCGACTGGGTTCAACTTAATGATGGAAATCAAACAAGCAATTAGTGGGATAAGGGTGGCTGACTTGCAGGGATGAAGGAGTAGCTAGCCTTTTTGGGGAAAAGAGAGAGGCTAGTAATTAGCTCAGTTTGGACTAGGAGAAGAAGAGGTGGTGGTGAAAACAGAAATAAAAATCTCTGGCCTGTGTCTATGGCTTTAGATGTTGGGAGGATTTATGTTTTTTAGATTTTGTGCTCATCAAGAGCTTACACTCTGCCATGTGGTTGGATATACTGTGGAGATGCTGTTTCTCCCAGCTGCTGCCAGGAGATGCCAGCTGATGCTGGCAGATTCATGGAGTAGCAATATTCCTTGTTTCTATGTATTTCTACTGCAGGAGACCCCTTCCCTGTCCCCAGGCTGAGAAAGAAAACTCTACCTCATTCTCTGAAACCAGCCAGGCTGTGGTATTCTGCACAAGTGTGTAAAATAGAGCTCTATTTTTCACATTTGTCATCACGCCGACCAGAGGAATGTCATGTTTGGACCATCTCATAGCCAAATTATTCTGTGTACCCCTGGCCTGTGCAAACACAATACCTCCTGCCCCAGCTATTCACAAATTGCCTTTCACCCATGGCTTTGTGCGTGGCATAGCCCCGGGTTCAAAACTGTCCAGAAAATGACAACCAGGTCAGAATGTGGCCACGCTGGGAGGTTAGCCCTTGTAGCCCTGTGCTATGGCAGACATGAGAGATGCCAGCCCTCTGAGGGGGTCAAATCTGCATAGCCAGAATGAAGCAATAGCACAGAAGAGAGTCTGTTCTGGCTCAGGCACCTCTTCCAAAAATGTTCTTAACTTTAATGAGTCTTAACTTGGAGAGCTGAAGCATTTCCAAGTCCCTTGAAAGTTATTTTAACTACGTCAATTACCTTGACTGGAAAAACTCAAGGCAAGAGAGAGCATATTCTTCTCAGAGCAGCAGCTGTTACTGGATAAAGGACACGCTTTTGGTCCTTCCTCAGGGCTGAAACAGCAGTAGCAGACTTGAAGTTCTGCACAATACTGAATTAGGGGTGTACCAGTGAGATTTTCTTTCAGAGATTAAGTATTTTGATACCTGTGAAAAAGAAGAGAGAAAAGAGAAGTGTAAGGGCAGGGGTCTCGGAAGAGAGAAAGATTTCAGTGTCCTGATGAAGAGGGCTGTAGTGCCTGAAGCTTTCCCCACTTGGAAGGGAAAAGCATCTGTAGGCCAGGCCAGCAGGGATAACACATTGGTCTGCTGTTTTCTCCTCTAGACCTTGCTCTCACAGAGTGGCTTTGACAAAACGGCAGCAAGGCAGGCTGGAAAACATCCTCAGAAATAGAAAAGTCAAGAAGTATTCTACTCAAAAAAACGGCTTCCCAAGGCTGGTGACGTACTTCAAGACGGTGAATAATCAACCTCAACAGCAGAAGGGGAAAAAAACCAACAAAACTATCTGCTCTTCCCTCTGGCAGGCTCCAGTGCCTTGGGAGATGGCTCTGCTGACTCATTCAGAAAGCACTTTTCAAAACATGACTCCTTTTGCTTGGATCTGGACAGCTCCTTTTTCCTGGGAATGGCAGCCCACCTGCCTGGATCAGCAAAGGCAAGGTGGAAAACCTGCCCTCCTCCTGCTGCATGGCTGGCACCCCCCACACTTTAGTCTGTGCTTTAATTTAAAAAAAAAAAGCTGGGTTCTCTGATTTTTGGAAGCTGCTCCAGTGTGAGGTTCATCTCCTGTGCTCTATGGTATCAAGCTCTGTAAAACAGTAAATAAAGAGATAAAAAAAAAAAGCTGGGTTCTCTGATTTTTTGGAAGCTGCTCCAGTGTGACGTTCATCTCCTGTGCTCTATGGTAGCAAGCTCTGTAAAACAGTAAATAAATAGACATCAAAGTACCAGAAACATGAAATAGAAGAGGTTGCTGGTTCAGTTCTTCCATGTTAAATATTTGATTTCTAATATATGAAGAATGGAGCACGGTGCAATTTAAATACAACTCCTTGCTCTAAACCTGCAAATTCTGTCTCAGGGTGGCCTTAAGGTACCAGGCAAGACATGCCAGGGAAAAGGTGACTCTGTGCTTGTCCCATTGCAGGCTCTGTGTATGCAGATGCCCTCCTGGCTGCTGGGGGAGGCAGGGTGCTGGCAGCATGGCACACTGCATGGCCCTTTTTGTGCAAGTGAATTAGGAGTCTTTTACCTAGCTCCTAGCCAGAGGGCATTGTCGAGCCTGTCTTGTGAGTGCCAAGGAGTTTTTTGCTTGGGCACAAATCAGGGAAAGCTACTGGTGTGACCAGAGTAGTGAGAGGGCTGTGTTAGAGGACAGCCTGAACAGGGCCACCTTTCCTCTGAGAGCTCACTTTGCTACCAGGACTCTTTCCACAGCCACCAGGACACTTCCCACCAGCTGTGGTCATGGCTGTGGGGAGACACCAGGGTGGGAAAAAGTGAGAATTTTAGTTACATAGCTTTTGGCAGACCTCACTCTGCCCTAAAGCAGAGCTCTGTGCTGAAGAGAGGTTCTGGCTCCTCAAGGATTTCTCCACAAATTGCTATAATTCTGGCATGGCCGTAGCCAAACTAGCATCAGTAGCATCCTTCTCTGAGCAGTCTCATGCCAGTGGGTGAAACTGAAAGGAAACAGGAGAGCTCCCATGGGAGCTGCTGGTTGCCAGTTCAGGTGGAAGGGAGGACATGGCAGTTGCTCCTTGTCTGATCTGCAGTGTCACAAGCAGGCTCTTGGACCTCAGTTCTCAGTGTGAGTGAATGCACAAAGTGTTCTATCCCTTTGCTTCCCAGGAAGCCAATTGTTCTTCCTCCCTTTGCAGGAGGCAAGTAGCACATGCAGTTTCTGCAAACTAGCAAGGGGCTGTGGAGCAAAGAGGAGCTGGGGCTTGGGCATCTGTTTCACAGGAGATTGGGTCAGATCTGCAGGCTGGGACTGGCTCATCTGCCTTCCTGGCTGATGACAGCTGACAGCTGTGGAAGACAGAGGGAGAGGGGGAGGCAGGCTTGATGTGAAAAGAAAGGGAGCTGGGATTGCAAAAACACACTGATGATGGTTTTGCTAGTAGAATTCCAATTCCAAATCTACATGTGATGAATTAAAAACTGAAATGGTGTTTAGCAAACGCCGCTTGCCAGGCCAAATTAGCAGCCTCATTTGTTGCTAGTGGCAGCTCTTTAAAACTCTTAAAGAGAGGCTCCTTTTAAAATGTGGCATAAATAGGATGTTTTCTCAACAGTAGCATTTCCTTGCTTGAGCGCCGCAGTCATTTTTGTACCCTTTGGTCTCCCACAGCTGGTCTACCAAAAGAAAATGACAGCACAAAACCCAGCCAAGCTCCTTGGAAATGTAAATAGACCGGAACCACCGGTGTCCTCTTAACACAGCATCAATCACTGCTGGATGCTGGAAGTGGCAGCGCGTTCGTTACGGTTCAGGCAACCATTGCAGGCAGCAGATGGAGAAGGTTGAAGACCTGCTAGCAGTGTTTTGGAAGTATGCATGATTCCCTGCAGAAAATGGAGCACAGATGGGTTCTGTTTTGACCTGCTCACTCAGTGACTGCAAAATTCTTAGGTTTTCAGACCAGCTCTGTATTTGTCATGAAGCTCTGTGGCATGGTTGGGAAACCCTGCACATACTCCCTGCTCGTGGCTGGTCTCTGCTGGCTGTTAGCTGAGCTTCCTGTGGATTTGCAGTGAAGAAGTGGGTAGTAAATGAAGACAGGTCCTTAGCTTCTGGCAGGATCTTCTCAAGAAAAATGAAACTGTTTACTTTCTCCAGCCAGACTGTTTCTGAAAGTAGTCTTGGGAGACAGTTGCTGCAGGTGAACCATTGCAGCTGGTGCTCAGCACCACAACCCATTAGCCACAAGAACAGACTCAGATTCTGCTGTACCAGAGGATTCCCATGTCACTAAGAGTTCTCCCAGGAGAGAGAGGGACCTTAGAGAGCATGGGGGGCTCTGCTAGGCTCTCTGTTGGAATGGTGGCATGAGATGCTTTGAACCCATGACAAAGCATAGGGTGGCTTTTAGTCATAGTGTGGTCCCACTGACAGGTAGTGGCTTTACCAACCAAAGAATAACATGAGGTCTGCTGCAGATTTTAAGTCAGAGGGAGTAATTGTTTTACAGAAGAAGGTGGTAAATAGAAGGAATGCAGTAAATACTGTGTTGTGCTCTTGTTTGCCTTACAGGATGGCTGTTGTGAGGATACAAGTGCAGATGTGAGTTCTTGGGTGGTGCTGTCTTCTGGAGAACAAGCAACAGTTATTCTCTAGTGGATAGACCTAGACCTTGCCCGTTTCAGAGGCCTGCCTCTTGAGAAGCTGTCTCTTACCATCTCTTCTTTTTCACTGTCAAGGGAGCCTAGGAGAACAAAGCAAAGAAATATCTGTGTTACAGGTGTCTAAGTGTTGCAAGACAAATATGCCTGTAGAGTCCTCTTCACGTCCAAGGCTGGTGAGCTTCACATTGATTCAGCTATAAATACATGACAACAGAGAGAGTCACTCCCGTTCTTTGTCCTTGGGCATTCAGAGGCTTCAGTGAGGTCTCTGATGGATCTGAGAGATGTGTTCATCAGAAACTATTAACCCAATGAACACATTAATTCACACATCAGTAAATTTTGTTTATTTTCAGTAGCTTTTTACCAGCCTACATAGACCTTGGGGCAGAACATATTTCTTTCTTGTTGTCCTATTAGTCCTGATTGTGCTGTCCCTATGAACAGCCATAGTAAGTATTTCTCAGAAGACCTGAGATCTGTAATTTTGTATTTCTCTTGGCCAGGTCTATATTACACACTCCTGACTGCATTGCTCTGTTGGGTAGATAATATGTGATCCTCATGAACATAGGAGGCCAGAAGAAGACTGGTTTGAAGGTTATGTTGCAGCTGTAGTTCTGTATCAGCCACGTTGCTTTCAGAGCTTGTTTTATCCGAGTAGGTCTAGGGATGAATTTTGGGCTGTGCTCAGAAGGATAACACATCATTCTATTATCCTAAGCACCTCATGTGGGAGCATGCCAATTCCTGGATGTCCTTGTGGGATGTTTGTTTCACAGCCAATTTCTGTTTCAAAGCTTGCTTTTTCCAAGAACACCAGGTGGTTTGGCGAGTCACTGCTTTCCAGGTTACTGTCTCTTTCATGCCATGGAGCAGTGAGGGGTTTGTGATGCAGCTGCCCAGAGGAACTGCTGAGAATCTGTAGCCAGTGAAGGCTGGTACATACTAGAGGTGACTAATAGCTGTGCTGCTGGTAATACAACTGAAGGATCAATTCAGCCTGTGTGAAACGACAGCTTAGAGCAGTGAAAGATTTCTTGCCAGTGTGGGAGGATATTTACACCACTTGGGTCTTCTAAGATGCTTATCATATGTTGCCACCACTAGGGTGGCTGGAAGCCAGAGCCTAGCTTGGGAGCTGCTATACATCATTTCCTCTTCTCTTAACTACAGGTGGAGCTGAGGGGGAGCTTTCTGATTTAGGGAATAGTTTGACAAGTTTTGCCACCTGAAATGTCATAGATTTCCTTTCCCCCTGAGTATGTTCTTGTGCTTCTCTCCATCTCCCTGAACCAAACCACTGTCTGGGAAGCTGATTCTACTTAAACCCAAACTGGTGTTGTTCAATATCTTCATCA
>NW_008594677.1:0-2061 GCF_000691845.1 Merops nubicus | reverse complement strand
TTCTGTCCACTCCTCCCCACAGGTGCAAGGTAATCTCTGTCCCCCTCCGTGTGAGATCTAAGCTTAGTAGTGGCCTTGGTCTGCATACCAATCCCTGGCAGTTACTCTAAACATGAAGTCTTCTCACTGCTAGAACCAGACAGTTTACAAAACTCTGCTCACTTCAGACACAGCAGTTAATTAGAAGAGCTTCAGCTAAAACCTAAAATCCTTGAGCAGAACCAGCTTTATTTTACCCCAAACCAGGACAGAAAAAACAATTATGCTAGCACTACTCAGCAATTTGGCATCCTATATAGAGTGAACTTGTCCTCTGGGAATTAACCAAACCTGAGTCCTCTCTATTTGGAGGGGCAAATCGTTGTGGCCTGACATTTGGTGACCTTTGGCACCGGTTCACGACAGCAGCCTTGCAACTTGTAGCCAATAAGATTGCAAATATGGTCACATTAACATTAATCACATTAACATTAAATTGCCGGTTTCTCTTTCTTTGATCCCTAATGCCTTTCAAACATATGCTCTCATAGGTCAGTGGGAACAGGACATCGCTAATTTGTATATATTAGAATGGATATTTTTACTGCACTTATTTACAAAAACTGGTATCAGCCTACCAGAGCTCTATGCTTGACTGATTTGTCTCAGATGCCAACAGCTTTTGGCACAGGACCCAGCTGCTATACACCTACCCTGTACAAAACTTGATGTTGATACCCTATTCCACATTAGTTTTTCTTTTCAGGTTGCATTAGCAGATTTCTTTAGGTTGCCTTGTGTGGGAAAAATTGGCTGCTCCAAGGGAGCGGAATGCAAGCAGATAACCATGTATCCTTGAAGAGGCTGGGAACTACTGAGAAGAGCAGAGTAAACAAGATAAGGAACTGCCTGAAGAAACTGCTAGATCGCCAGAAGGAACACATAAAGGAAGTTTCTTGAAGTTAGAGCAGAGAAGAGTTGTCCAATGATGAACTGTTGATCCTTGACTGAACCAATTATATATAGACGCATATGTTTAAGAAAGGGTATAAAAAGTCTTGTTAGAACAATAAAAGTGTCTTCTTACTTAGAAGCTTCTGTGTCATGTCCGTCTCAACAATGACACTTGGTGACCCCAATGTGATCATAAGCAATTGGACTACAGGGCAGTGAGTAGCGCCGTGGAGACGGAGCCCAGCATAGCAGAGAGCAGCGAGTAGAGTTGCCGGAGCCAGCTTTTAAAGAGCCAAGACACTTGGATAAGGTGAGCTGCTGGGAACACAGGTACTTCATTAAGTAAGGAAGAGACTATGATCGTTAATATGTGGAAAATGATTTTATGAAAGCAAGGAGTTAAGTTAGAGGAACTGTTACTGCAAAAAATGCTATTATGGGGTAAAAGACAAGGATATGAGACAACTACCATAACTTCTTTTAGTGTTCCTACCTGTAAAGAGTTACGTGATAAACTGCTTGATTGTGCCTCATGGGGGGCTAAAGACGCTGCAGCACTGTTAACTACGTGGCGTCTGCTTTATGAGACTCTGAAAGACTTTAAAGCGCAGCAAGATCAGGCAGAGGGCACTGCTGACGCTTTTAACACCGTGCAAAGTCTTGCAGCTCCTGTGCCACTCCCTTCAAGGGTGCAGACTCAGTGGAAAGAACAAACTATGGGCGCCAGGGAAACAGCGGGGAATGTAATGCCAGAAGAAAAAAGATTGTGGATTCTGGGATACGCTCTAAAACCCGGACCATGGAGGTGAGAGCGCCAAATCCTGACCCTCAGAGGAGGGGAACGCTTTGGGCAGATTCTGATGATGAGATGTATTCGAAACACTCTGTGGCAGTTCATAATAGAACTTATAAAACACCTGCAGAGCGGGCAAGTGAACTGGAGTCAGGGCCTGTCGTTACCGACATATGAACCCAGGATTGCGGCAACTCAAACTCTACCATTGAGAGTCACGCAGACACTCACTCCAATATGGAAGATGCTGCAAATGGTGTTTATTGCGTCATTACAAATGCTTATATATGTTAAGCCACGGCCACAATGACCCTCGTGGGCGGTCTAAGCTTTCC
>NW_008594676.1:0-7905 GCF_000691845.1 Merops nubicus | reverse complement strand
CCCTGAGGCTTCCCCTTCTCTGCACGCCCCTGAGGCAGGAGAGAGGAGAGGAGCTCCTGGAGCTAAGCTCCGAGTGCTGCGACCTCCCTGGGGAGTCCAGGAGCATTTCCCACTTCATGTGTGCAAGGAAATGCAACCATCGAGGATGGGGTCCAGCAGAGAGAGTTGGGGTGGGACCCCCAAAGCTGGAGGAAGCTTTCAGACCCTGAAGCTGTAGGACTGGGATTTATCTGCAGGCTCTGGCCATTGAAGGAGTGAATAAAAATTTAAAAAACTAAAAAAAAAAGATAACAGCAAAGCTCAGTCCCTGCACAGCCCCAGCTCTTCCTGGGATGCATGGATTGGAGAGAGCCCCTGCACTCTCAACAGCAAAGCGGGCAAACCTCAAGGAGGAGACAACACTGGGATGTTTGAGCTGAGGAGAGTGGGAAAAGCGGTGTCCCTTTTATTAGCAGAAAGTCTTTCTGTGCCAGTGACTGTCCCAGCCTGGCCCAGGGTGGGTTGTGGCTGGGAAGTTCTGTAAAAGGCAGCCTGTGGCCCCTGCCTGTGTTTTACTCCATGCTACAGCTCAGCCCCTGCTTCTGCAACCACCAGTGAGTTACAAACCTACAGCAATCTCCTGGCAGGCGGCTCCTGGTGTCACTCAGTGCCTGAAACCTGGGAGATGTGATGTGGGAAGTCCCCTGGGACGGGCACAGCAGCCCCAGAGCAGGGCTGGATGTGTCCTGCCATCCCGGCACAGCACCACACTGGCTGCCAGGACAGGCCCCCCCAGAACTAACACACAGCCAGGGTCTGCCTCTCCTCCTGCATCCCACCAAGCTGGTGGTAATTAAGGAACCAGCTAATTACAGAACTGAAAATGGGTGATGTGCTTTCACATGTGCCAGCATGAAGAATGTGGTGTCTGGGGATCTTGGGGACTTCCTCCAGCATTCCTATCCTCCGTGCTGCTATCACCTGAGCCAGCCAGACTGGCGATCAAGTGAGGATGCGCTGGGTTAGGGAGAGAGACAGAAGGGGACCATCCCCATCTTCCATACAGGCACTGCTGGGAGCAGAGAGGGTGAAGAGAGAGGATCAGAGGAGAGGATCCTCCTCATCCCCCTGCACTGCACAGGGACCCTGAGAAGCACCAGCAAATCAATTGTAGGACTAATTGTCCTGGAAAGCTCAAGTCCATCACTTTTGCCCTTTCTCCCACCTGCTCCTGGAGCATCTCTCTGTGCCCTCCACAGGACCTGCAGTCGTGTCTCTCCTTTTCCCATGCAGGTATTTGGCCATACGATACCCCCTGCACTCCAGGGAGCTGAGGACACCCAGGAACGCCCTCATGGCCATCTGCTTCATCTGGGGGCTTTCCTTCATCTTCTCAGGCCCTTACCTCAGCTACTACCAGGAGTTTCAGCTGGCCAACCTGACCGTCTGCCACCCGGTCTGGGAGATCTCCCAGCGCAAGGTCATGGACATCTGCACCTTCATCTTCAGCTACATTATCCCAGTGCTGATCCTCAGCCTCACTTACGTGCGGACTATTCGGTACCTGTGGAGTTCTGTGGACCCTCTCCAAGACATGTCAGAGTCCAAGAAGGCCAAGCGAAAGGTGACCAGGATGATCATCATTGTAGCCGTCTTGTTCTGCCTCTGTTGGCTGCCCCATCACCTGATCATCCTGTGTGTCTGGTTCGGGTACTTCCCCCTCAACCACGCTACGTACGTGCTCCGCATCCTCTCGCACCTCATCTCCTACGCCAACTCCTGCGTGAACCCCATCGTCTACGCCCTGGTCTCCAAACACTTCCGCAAGGGCTTCAAGAAGATCTTCATCTGCCTCTTGCACAAGAAGGCAGCCAACAAGGTGCACGTGGCCCAGGCGACGAACACCATCAGCACGCTGGAAGCAGAGCTCAGCGAGGTGACCCGCGTCGGCCAAGCCCTGCCCGGCTGCTTCTCCAGGCACTGCAAGGCCCCAGCCCAGCCCTGGGGGGAGGCAGAGCTGGTGGGCTATCAGCAGAAAGCAGATGGCTCCTTCATCACCTTCAACGTCACCTAGCAGAGCTTCGTCCCACCCCACGGCCTTGCAGTGTCTCAGGCCTGGGGCTGGGCTACGTTTTGGGTTGAAATCTGTTAAATCATACCCTTTTTCATTCAAATGCACCCAGATATCATAACTGCCAAAGCGATGCTGCTGACTACAGACTCAGACAAGCAACCGACCAAGGATCTAAGGGAAGCACTCAAAAACTTGCTGAGAGATCAACCCCCTAAATCAGGTCTTGTTCCTCTGTCACAGATGGATTTACACACTGTTGCACCTACACCTGGAGCTATTCAAAGCTCTGGTCCCTCCAACCAACAAAGCATCTGACTGGCGTTAGCAGGGTGCATTTTTAGGGACATTTAGGAAGTCTTCATTTGTTTGTGTCCCAGTTCAGGAGCTGTGTGCCCAAAGCCACGTGGGCACAAACCTGGCTCAGGTAAGAAAATCCAGGAGAGATGCATAGAAAGCAGGAGACAAACCTTCCTGGCACAGCCAGTGCTAGCTGGGCTTTCACATCTCCCTGGGGCTCAGGGGAGGGTTCCCTGAGGTGGAGCATGGCTGGAAGCAGCATCCGTAGCCCCAGTACAGGACAGCTGAGGGCACAGGGCACTGCCCATGGCTCATCCTTGCCGCTGTGGTGTGTGCGAGACCCTGCAGAGCACCCGGAGGTCAGCGAGGACCGGTGGGGTGGGAGGCTCCTTGCTGTGGTCCCGTGGGAGAGGTGGTGCTGCCATCGGAAGCAGAGCTGGACATCAGCGGGTCGGCGCTGGGGGAGGACTGGAATGCTCCCAGGCAGCACAGGCACGGCTCAGCCTCAACCCGGGCGAGGGGCTTGTGGAGAAGGGCAAAGGGGAGGATGGGCAGGGCTCTCCTGGGACCACGGTGTGGGGCTGGACGAGTGCTGGGGGGCCCCAGCCAGGGAAGCCTCAATAAAACCCTCCACCCTGCATCCCGTGTCCAGCTCCCTTCAGACAGCCCAGTCAGCAGCCCAGTCAGCAGCAGAGGAGAGAGC
The DNA here is from genome assembly GCF_000691845.1 of Merops nubicus. Classification (NCBI taxonomy): domain Eukaryota; kingdom Metazoa; phylum Chordata; class Aves; order Coraciiformes; family Meropidae; genus Merops; species Merops nubicus. The sequence goes on along the minus strand of NW_008594676.1, from coordinate 4,852 downwards.
GGGTGCTGGGGGGGTGGTGGGACCTGCTGGATGGAGGGGCCCACAGGCAGCGGGGGGTGGAGGGTGCGGGTTACGTCCAAGCACGTCCGTCGAGCGGGGGCCGCTGTGAGGTGAGAAGTGGGGCTGCACTCCCCTCGGTATACCCGCACAGGAGAGCTGATGGGACTCACACAGCCCTGCTCTTAACGCTGCCGAGGCTCCGCAAGTGGCAGAGCCCTCCAGCAGCCCAGGGCTCTGCTGAAGACCTGCCCTTTCCTCTACCAGAAGAGCATCACTGCAACAGGATTAATTAACTCTTTTGAAAACCCTGCAGCAGAGCACAGGCAGAAGAGGTGGTGAAAACGCACAGGAGCTGGGATGAGCTGTGCTAAGTATCCCTGCAATCCTCCTAGATCCAGGGGATATACCCCAACAGCACCAACCACCCATGAAGATCAGGTCTCTCTAAATTGCCATGGCAGAGGCTGTAAGTCTGTCTGCACAGACTTCCCTCCCTGTGAATCCCCACAGCAGAGCTCCCCAGGACTGGGATGTGTTGCAGGAGGTTATTTCTACCTGGGACCCTGCTCTCCCCAGGGGTCTGCTCCAGGGTCTGGGTCCTGATGCAGCCATCCTCCCCACTGTGCTTCTCTCAGCAGAGCTCCCCAGGACTGGGATGTGTTGCAGGAGGTTATTTCTACCTGGGACCCTGTGCTCTCCCCAGGGGTCTGCTCCAGGGTCTGGGTCCTGATGCAGCCATCCTCCCCACTGTGCTTCTCTCCACCCATCCCCAGAGCTTGGCCTCTCTTCCCAGGAAGCTTTTGGCTGCAAAACATTTGTTTTCCCCTGCTGAGCATTATTATAACCAGACCTTCCTGTCCTCCTGCAGAAGGCTGTAAATCAGCCACTGCCTCATATCAATAACCGTTATATTTAGTCTAGCCCTGCTCACAGCGTAAGTCACAGAGAGCGAGAGTGTAAACAGCACCATTACTTCCATCTGCATTTATGTCCCCTGCTCCATCCTTCCCAGCCAGGGAAAACATCCAATCAGCCACACAAACACAGCAAGAAGCCTTACCTTCTCCTGCCCCTCACCTCTGCTCAGAGAGCTGCAGGATCTGCCTCTGAGGGATTCCCCCCACTGAGAGGATCAACCCCCTCTCCTGGAGAAAGTTATCACCTCGCTTTGGGGATGGAGATGTCCCACCACCTCTGCACTGTCCAAGGACAGGGGGGGCCTGTGCTGGGACAGCTTGGGGTGCAATGTCCCCATCCCTTTGTGCCATTACAGAGGAGACTTCAACCCCTCTTGCCCTTCTTCTTGCCCCTCCCCAAACCTGTTTGGCCATCACCCCCAGCTGTACCCCCATATCTCAACACAAGAAGCTGCAGGGCATCACGTTGCCAGCACTGGGGCCACACCACAGGAAGCTCCATGGAGTTGGTGCTCGCTTCCAAGCCCAGGTTGTCACGTAGGACTGAGTTCCCAGAAAGGACAAGAGTTGATTCCGAGTTCATCTTTTTATAGTGTTTACAAGAAAATAAAAATATCTGGCTCACAGATGGGCAAGGCAGCCAGCAAACCTCAGTCCATGCATCATGCCCCACAAGGAGCTCAAACTCCATACAGAACGAGTGAGCCTTTGCTTCAAGCCCTGTGGTGGGGGAAGGAACTGGGCTGGTACCTAGGTATCTCGTCTCATCTCACTGTCAGATGAGAGCTGGGGTGTGGGGGGAAGCAGCTGAGGAGGAACCCCCCGAGGCTCCTTTTGGGCTGTTGCTGCTCTTCCTACTGATGCTCACTGTGATCCAGCACACAGTGACCAGCCCCGGGGGACCCACAGAGAGCAGGGCCGGGTGGAGAGGGACCAACTGTGTCCCAAACTCCCCACCCAGCTCCAGGGAGGCTCCTGGTGCCACCCCTGAGCTGGCCATGAGAAACCCCCAGCACCAAGCTCTGCTGAGGCTGGGGGATGATCCTGAGCAGCAGAGCTGGGTCTCTGGGGACCCACTTCTCACAGCCACCTGGGATTCTTTGGCAGCAGAGTGGCCACCACAGAACAGCTGAAGAAGAGGGAGACAACTCTGATGGGTGGCTCTGACCCTGGGTGACAACATTCGGGCTGAACCCCACAGTCCCACTCTGGTGAAAGCAGGATCACAACACCCAGCAGGAGAAAAGTGCTAAATTACTGTGCATTTTGCAAACTCTGTTTGTTTCCTGGGTATTTTAGCACTGCGTGGAAAAGGAGGCTCAAAACAGCATTAGCAGCTTGGAGCTGTGACTATCAGCCAGAGGAGGGAAGAGGACAGGTCACCTCTTCAAAACAGCTCATCATCCAAACTACACTCTCACAACAACATCTCTGCCCACCGCTCCCTCTCGGCTCAGCTGTGCTGCAGGAGGCTGCTCAGTTTGGGTTTTTTTGAGGCACCCCAATGTTGCCATAATTCTGGCACTGTGAAAGCAGAGCCATGGAACATGGGTTATCTCACCCCACCACAAGGCTCATGTCCAGCCCTGGCAGAAACAGGTTTAGAAATAAATAATAATAATCATTTCAGTGGGAAAAGAGGTGGGGTTTGCAAATCTCAGGGGTGGTGGTGCAGGCTGTGGGGTGCTGGGCCAGCTTTGGGATCAAGCTGCCAACTGCTGCAGGTACAATGTGGCTGGAGCATCCCATGGCCCATCTGTCACTTGGATCCACCAGCAGCAGCCTGGATGCTGGGAGAAGGTGCAAAGCACAAATAACTGTATGCAAGCACAGACTAGCAGCCATGCAACATCCTGCCCACAGTGCTTCCTGCCCTAAACTGCATGAGCCATCTTCTGCACCACTGAACGCAGCCCTGGGTATCCTCCTAAGCCCACCAGTTGTGCATCCACCACCACACCCCATGGTCTGCTGGTATCTTCCCAAGCAAGTACAAGGCAACAGGGCAAAATGAGAAGAAAGCAAAACAATAATGAAGTAAAGTCTTTGCCAAAGCTTGGCAGAGCTTGTCCCCCAGAGGAGAAACTTGGGAATTGTAAAGACAGGAGAGACACACAAGTAGGGCTGAGATGCTGCAGTCAAGCAAACAGAATCAATGTCTGTATGGACATGCAAAAAAGCCCAGCAAAGAAAGAACAAGCCATTTATGAAGCATCACAAGGAATTATTTTGTGTGAACACAGAAAGCAGTTTGCAGAGACTTCCAGCATATCCACTAATTAGATTTAACACAACTCCCAGGAAAATTTACCTCACTGACTCATTGCTGCCAGGCTCCCTCTTGCTGGTAGGTGCCAGGCGGGTACCTACAGCCTTGGAAGCTGTGCTCTGGAGACACAGCAGGTCTCTGGGAAGTGAGACCCTGAGATGGTCTGTAGGGCAGAGCCAGGGAGGACATCAGTGCCCCCCACCCGCAGACAGACATTTCCCCATGTACCCTCGTGCTGGGGCTCAGCGGGGCCTGGGCACCGAAGATGCAGCTCTGCTTCCCTTCACCCCGGGCACCATCAACACTTCTGCTCACTCTTCAGCAGCACAACCGCAGAGGGTGCCGGTGGGCTGGGACGGGGCTCTGCACAGCACCTAGCCTGGGGGCTGCACCTCACTCCTGCCTCCAGCACCCCAAAACCCCTCTGATGCCCCACGGCTGCTCTCACCCCCGTGCAGGAACGGCAAGGCGCTTTGTGATTGTTACACGGCGAGGTCTGAGCTTTCATGGGTCTCTGCACTGTGATACATCCAGCCTGCCCTCCTCGTTTTATGGATGCTCACCCATCGATTGGCACTCATCTGCAGGCAGAGAGAGTGAAGCCCGGGCCACCTGCTGGATCATTACTATTTACAGGATGCTGCAGAAACAGAGAAAAACGCATCCTCCAGTTATCTGCCATCATCCCTGCTCGTCTGAGGATGAAACCATTGCCCTCTGACCTGGTCCGTGCCTTGATGAGCCCTTCAAGGGCAAGCACAAGACCCTGCTGGCAACACAAACCCACCGTGGGAAGAGACTGTCCCCAAACAATGCAATGTATCAGGCCCAGCTGGAAAAGACAAGAGCATTGTGACCTGCTGCTGCTCAGCACCCTCCCGGCTGAGCGGGGACAGGCTCCTCATCTGTCCCCTTGGGAGGTTTTCTCTTAAATTAACATCGCTGCAAGTCCCCGTGTTCCAGTTAAAGTTTAATAAAAGCAGATTCAGCTGGAAGTGGAATGTAAATAGGCTGAACTCAGCTCCCATCAGGCCCAAAAGCATACATGAGATGAGGGGCACTTGCCTGAAACCTCAGATCAGCGCGAGGTTTCCAGCACACAGAGTTATCACTGGGCTTGAAGAAGCTGTTTTGGTGTGTGGTTTGGTTTTGTTTTTGAATTTGCTCCCCAGTATGACAAGGCAGCCCAGGGGACTAGGGCTGAGGGTTTTAAGTTTCCCACCCTCGTCTCTGCTGTATGCAGCTCCCAGCTGCAAACCACACCAGTAAGAGACATGAGTGGCCACAGGGACCCCAAAAGTGGTCCCCATCCCAGTGGGGTTTGACAAACCCTTTTTGGTGCCCCAAAATAACAGTTGGTGCCAAGGAAGCCATGAGAGCAGATAGCACACTGAGACCCTGGTGCATCCCCTAAGCCTGGCCCACTGCAGGAAAAAAACAACCCACCAAAAAACCCTGAGAAATGGGGCTCCAGCTCCAAACCCCTGGGAATCAGAAACCTGCCCCCCATCTGTGCTGGGGGGATTCACCAGCAGCTAGAGCAGAACTGGGGGCGAGGGGAGGGCACTAAACTCTGCAGGAGCCCTGGGAGGGGCGCAGGGGGAGGCAGAGGGGGCTGGGCCCCGGCGCCGTGGGGCAGCCTCGGGTTGGGCCCGCGTCTCCTCCC
>NW_008594675.1:0-2386 GCF_000691845.1 Merops nubicus | reverse complement strand
ACCCCGACCCCCGGGGAGCTCTGGCCCTTCGGAAACGCGGCCGGAGCGGCGCCGAGCCCCCTCGAGGGCTGAAACCCCCATCGGGGGATGCACTTGTCTTTTGAGGGAGTAAAGGAACTCAGCTGCCTGCCGGAGTAACTCGGTCCCAAAGCCCCCGCTGGAGCCGGACCGCAGGGATGGGGGCTGAGCAGCGGGGTTTGACCCGTGTTCTCCCGCGTCCAGGCTGGGCAAGGAGTTTTTACCTCGACCCTCATTTTAAATGCGTCGCAATTAGTAAAAGTTTCATATTTAGAGACATTTCGCACTTTGGCGTGCCGAGGCAACGACGGCGAGCAACTCCTTTGCCTCGGCTATTTGGTCAAATTGGAGTGATCTGGTAGGAAAAGAAGAAATCAAAAATATGCATTATTCTGCCTCCTGCTCTCATCGGGGCTAAACACTGGGGGAAAAAAGGGTCCTAAATGCACGGCAAAAAAATAACGAGAACCCACCTATGAAAGCAAACACTTTCACCCCTGTGAATCCTTATATCCTTGTTCTGACTCACCTCGCCGTGTTTCAGGGGGAAAAAAATAAATACCTATTTCACAGACACCACCCCACGCTGTGCAGGATTCAAAGGAGGTGTTTGGATTTCTCCGTTTCGAACCGAGCATGGGAAAGTCTGGTTTGGACTCAGAGCTTTTGATTTTTTTTTTTACTCTCTTCATCCCCTCCACTATCTGCCTTAATTCACCACGGGGTTATTCTTTTACGTTTCGCTTAGGAGCTCGGCGCTGTAAAGCGAAAGAGAGCTTGGAAACGTCAGGCAGCTCTGGAGACAGGACTAGAGATGACAGGGCGGGCGTGGAGTTGAGGAAGAAACGGCCTTTTGGCCCGCGTGTGCAGGAATACATTTCTTTCCTCCCTCCGTTTGCAGTTATTCGGAACTCCACAGGAAGGAACACGCGGCAGAGTCCAGAGAGCACAGTTCAACCCACGTTGTCAGGTCGCAGCTCTTAGCACGTTGCTAAGATTTATTAATCTTTGCACTAAAAGCGTCATTGAAGACTGTAATCGGGGAAATGCTTAAGGCTTCAAGGACGCTGGGAGTTAAGCAGTTATTTGTCTCAGCGATTTACTTTATAACGTTACCTTCGTGCCTGCAAAAAGACACTCTGCCGTGAGAGTATTTCTCGGGCATTTAAAAAACATCTTTTCCTCCGAAAGATATTTATCCCCAAGGAAAGCAAAATAAAGTTTTAATTTTGGATATAGTTTTCGTGGCTCTACGAGCAACGTTAAGAATTAAACAACCCAATATATCGCTATAAAAATCTATTGCGGCGCCAATCTGCAGTTCCCGACCGCTGCCACGATTATCCCAAACGGGAGCACGCGTGGCTTCCTTTCTCCCGAAAACAAAACAAAATACCCTGATTTTTTTTTCCCCTCCATCACCCCGTTTTTCACTATAACTTTTGGAGATTGAGTTAAAACACTCAACTTCCGTGTCGCCCTCAGATTTGGCTTCTCGGCTTCGCTCCGTCCTTCTCCTACCACCACTACAACTGAGTCTTCTTCCCTCTGTCATGTTAACAAACACCGAGTGGGAGGCTTAAAATGCCTAAATCTGCCCGCTCCCACCGAGGAGGAGCATCGTGTACACCCTTACAGACAGATAAAAACCCACCGAGTGATTTTCTGCCACGCTGCACTGAAAGAGGCAATCGCAGTGTATATAAAATACACCTTCCTGGTGGGTAGTTTATGATTAAAGCAAAAGCTGATCAAATGTGTATGCCCATGTGTGTATACATACACATATATACATAAATACATAAAGATATACACACATACCCACACACCCCCCTCTCTATACGTCTGTATTTATATATACATACATATATTCTGAAGCTGAAGAGGCTGCAATAATCGTTAATCTTTCCACCTCTAACTATAGGATGGCAGCTCAGCCTCCACTCCTACAATTCATTTAATGACACCGAGAATTTCCTAAACTAAAAAATAATAATAAAAAAAATAAAAAAGGACGAGACACCTCGGAAGTGAAAGTAAAATCCCGTCAGGAGGTGCCATATTTTAGCAGAAGTTTATAAAAGGAAAAGCTTTTAAAAGAAACTTTTAAAAGTTTAAAAAGAAAGTTTAAGAACTCTCGTTCCTATCAGAGTTGTTTTTTTCGCTTTGCTGCTTTTCTCGTTTAACGAAGCAGCGAAACACTTTGTAGTTTAAATAATCCAAAATCAGTTCAGCGTCGGGGAGCCTCTGAAATTTGCTACAGGAAAGGTTAATTCGAAGTGAGTTTGTCACCGTTTCGGGGCCAGATTATCGCGGTTTGGAGAAGCAGAAATGTACGGAGTTGGGAAACTTAAAAGTAAGGCTCGCA
>NW_008594674.1:18012-35879 GCF_000691845.1 Merops nubicus | reverse complement strand
AGGTAAAGGGGCTCAAGACAGCTGGTATTTGGTGCTTAACCTGTTCACATGCCTATGGGACACTTGGTACAGCATGGTAAAAGTTGGAGTCTTAGGTTCTTTGTAGTCATTCTTCAGATCCTCTCACACATGTTGGTTGTAACTATTCTGTTATGGCAGAATTGAATGGCCTGTTTATAAGAAAAATGGAACCAATGGGTAAGGAATCTTTTTTACTGGAGATGAAGTTTGGAGCTGTCTAGAGATGTATGAAAAGAAAATATCGTATCTGCTCATCTCTCCTGCCAGCCTTCCATTTTCAAATTCCTTCACTATAATATTTTTGTGCATTGCTGCGGATTTCTGCAGGCTGCTGAGGATGTGTTATTTGAAGAGCATGGAGCACTGTTTGGAGTAGTGATGAACTAAATACAGGCAAAGCCTGCGACTGGAAAAAGTATTGAAGACATTCATCTGTTTAGGCACTGTGTTGATGTTGTAGGTTCAGAAGAGGCCATGGTGGAGAGTAAAACTAATCCTCAGACAGCTGTGCCTGTCAGCAACTCCTCTTTGGTGTCTAAGGGATCTGCATTGGCACTCCAGACTGCAATGAGTCTTATCTCCATGACGTCACCTCGAAACTTCCAGCTCCGCAGCACTTCTTTGGCTCCATCGTTTGTGGAGTTTGACATGTCAAAGGAAGGATACGGGTATTGCTGCTGTTGCTTTTCTCTTCAGCTGCTCTGCAGTGCCCAAGCCTTTTTTCTGGACACAGCAACTAATACCTTCTCTCTCCATCCTAGTCAATCCTGGTGCCCTGTTGCTGCCTTCCTGGCAGCAATGTTGCCTACCTATTTTGTTATTGGCTTATTGCTGATAGTCTAGGCTCTGCTCTGCTACCATAATTCTGCAGTATTAAGTCACTGGTGACTTTCAGGAGTGATTTTACGTTTCTTCTGAACGGGTGCTTGCTTGCTTTTGTAGGTGTTTATACCTCCCTACCTTGGCCACTGTCATGGGACCCAGCGCAGAGCAATCTGTCTCGGGAGGAATTGGCACAGGTAAGCACTTTGACACGTCTACAGCTTCCTGAGAGGACTAACTTTTCAGCCTTACTGAAAGCATTCAGCATTCGTAAGAAATGGCAGAAAATAAGCTGTATATTTCAATACACTTCTGTCTCTGTGTGCCAGTCCAGCTCTGAGCTGTGTGACCCAAGCTGCTTACCAAAGTACAGTATAAACCTCATATTCTAATGTTGGTTCTTACATAGTGTGGGCTACAAATGAAACAGAAAGTAGTTTGCTAATGTTGGCACAGGGAAATGAACTTTCTTACTGTTTTTTTCTTTCTTTTCTACAGGTACAAGAATGTTCCCTCCCTCAAGTGGCTTGACACTTTCCTGCTGGTTCCTGGTTAGGAAGTTTGGTTTGGTGCACCACAGTCACCCACTCCGTTTCTTCACAGTTGTGAGGCACATGTCAAGAACAGAGCAAGAATTTGTTTGCTTTTCAGTAAGCTTCTTTCCGCAGGACTGTTCGCTGGTCATTTCCACAGAAGAGGTGGAATTCCAGCCACTTGGTAAGACTCTTCTCAGTCAAGCTGCAGTGCTGTGTCCTCTGATTCCCTGGAATTTTTCATTAAAAGATTTCCTCTTCTTAGAAGTACCCAGGACATTAATGAGGCTCTTTAATCTCTTCAGTCTTCTCCTGGCAGCCTATGATAGTAATTCCAGGTCATATTTCAGTTCTAAGATGTCTGTAAGCATAGATAATTATTTTTGTGGCCACAATATATGATAAAATTTATAGATAGTCTAAGGAAAACTTCTGAATGTCAGTTACATGGTTGTGTGCAGCTGAGGGAACTGATCTCTGCCTGTTCTGTGTGACAGTAGGCAAGTTTGGAGAGTAGGACTGTGGAGTTTGGGTGTGGTGTAGCTTCCTAATCAAACAGCTCACTTCCTCTCCTCACTTTTGTAATATTCATATGACAGCCTGTTAATTTTTTTTCATTGTTGACATTTATCCCTTTTTCCTTATTGAGTAGAGTAGGTAGTTCAGATGTGAATGTGACTGAACACAGCAGAAGAGGTTGGGAGTAGAGTGGGAATAGTAGCTGGGATTTTCATGCATGGCTGACATACTCTGTGAATACTCTGATTCCCTTAGATGATGCTAAAAATCCCAGCTTGTCTCTTTTCATAAAAGCTACAAATTAATCTACAGAGTTCTATCATCTGATACATGAAATATGAATTTGCTAGGACTTTTTTTTTCCTGTGTCAGCTAACTCAGTGAATATGCTGAGGAATGCTCCTCTTATAGATAGGTTAGTTCTGTCCTAGTTCAGTCTAGTTTTACAGCATTGAAGCAAGTCAGTAGGTACATGGGAGTATGGCACATTGTACACTGGAGGGAACTTGAGAGTTGTGTGAGTCTCAGATCCTGATAGTAGACCTTCAGGGAACATTTCAGACATTGAATGGAACAGCACCAAATCACTCTATATCCACAGAGAGTCATGTTCTTTGTGTCACATTTGATAGTTGTGTTCCAGAAGCAGAAGAAAGTGAAAGATACTTTCTGTTCACTATTTCTGGTTTTGCTGTTACAGATATTATGGAACCTGAGGAAGAGGTACTAAATCCTTCCCCATTTCCACGGCAAGCTCAGTTTGGCTGTGGCAAGTTGCTGGTCACTGGCCAGTGGCATCATCTCACAGTTACAGTTGCTAAGGAAGCAAAGAGGAACTGCATTGTGTCAGCTTATATTAATGGTCAGATGCTTGGCTCTGCAAAGGTAAAGGCTCTCTGCATAGATCTCATACCTGTCATTGCTTTCTATTTTCATCTCCCCTTGCACATATCATGACTTCTTAGCATTGACTGGAGAGGCTCAAAGCATGGTGATTTGCATGTATACCCTCTGACACTCTGTGCTGTGTGTGAGGAGAGTCAGAAATCCATACAAACCAGGGTGTAGGTGTGATGCTTTTTAGAAGTATATTATCAGCTTATACTGATTTGAACTAGTTACCCCTTCAGCATGCAGATAACCAGGGCCAATTTTGAGCAGTGATACCCATATGAAGGTTGTGGTTATCAAGTTTGCAGGTAGCTCAGGATTATGGTGGTGAAATTCCATTGTACCCTTAGCCCAACATTTTCTGAATTGACTAGTGATTTTGAGGATCTTTCAGTATACACCCAAGATCTTCAGAAGTTGTCAGTTATAAATAGTCATCACATTAAGGTGTGACTAGAGAACCCTAAACTGAAGGTGATTTAGATTCAGGCTAGAACCTGCAAAGGTGATGAGTTATTTAAGGAGTCTCTGTTTTTGAAGAAAGGCCTGGAAAAGCAGAAAAATTGCAGAAAAATAAGGTTCTGTGACTGGCCAGCTCTTTGCAAGAATGCTAAGATGGATTGAATTTCTTCAAGAATCTTGCTTGGGCATGTTTCAAGTTGTCCTGTTCCTGTTACACCCACTGAACAGTCAGCTGATGAATCAGTGGCCTTTCTTCCCACTAGCACTCTAAGCACTCAGGAACAAATAGATGCTCCTACGGATCTGTTGTTCAGTGTGTGAGATAGCTTCTGAATTAAAATAATACCTTTTTTTTTAGTTAATGGAAATTAAAGAAAGGTTTCAGTTGGGAGATATTTATAAATTTCAATGATAACTCAATAAGTCATTGCAAATATTGGTGTAGCTAGTGTTTCCCCTAACATGCCGTTTCTTGTGACCTTGTTGCGTAGGAGTCAGTTCTCAAAAGGTAATTTCCCCAGGTTGCATGAGATATCACAAGAAAGCAATCCAAACACACCCGAAGAGTTCATAATCTGCAGGATAAGTGAAAAGAGCCTCTGGTTTATATTATCATTATCATCATAATGTCAGATTATTCCTGAGATTTGATTTTTGGATTTTGAATGCCCCAGCCTGGCAGTGTTGAAAATGTAGCTTGTTTCTTTTGCAGCTCTGGTTTGGTTTGGTTTGGTTTGGTCGGTCGGTTGTTTTCATTGTTGTTGTTTTGTTTCTGAATGGATTCCTCTTATTAATTGAAACATATAACTTTGGTCTCTTCTTTCCTGTTCATGTGTTGCAAATCAATCCCAACACATGCAAAGCTCACTTGTGTGTTTTATGTTTCCTTTGTAAAAGCAACCTGTTTAATTCCAAATATTCTCTTTCCCATACTTGAGAAAAATGATCTGTCTTCTAAATGCCTTTTGGGACCTATATCCATTTCAAGAATGAAAAGTTAATTTAATTTGCCTTCCTTCAGATGAGACTGAAAGTCATCAATAAAACTAGGCCTAAGCATTGCAACTGATTAAAAAATTCACAGCAAATGTGTTTAACATACAGTGAAACAGCTGATAATAAATAAAACAAGCCTTTAGTAAAGAAAAGATTGTCCCAGTGCTGGGGTCTCTGACACAATGCAAGCCTTCATCTTTATATGTACAGTAAAGAAAAGATTGTGTAAGAAATTAGAATTGCTCAAAGGTTGTTAGCAATACCAAAAGATATTTTAGGGTGATGGAGCTGGGGGGTAGTGGACACATTACTGTGTTGTATTAAACCCAGTATTTGTTCACTCGAGTATTGAGTCCTGCCTCCTAAAGCTGACTAGCCTTGTCTTCTACATCACAGGAGTCAGAAATCAGTGAATTCCAGGACTCTCCCATCCTGACAGGAAACTGTTAAAGGCAAGGCTGAGCCCTAAAGTACAATATAGTTTCTTTCTACCAAAAAATATCTGACTACTTTCTATTATAGCTGTCCATGTTTACATAAAATAATAGACTCAATTTAGGAGACTGAATCCTTAGTTTTATACCAAAAATAAATGGTCCCATTTCCTAAACGATGTCATTTTTGCTGAAGCTAGCTGATCCACTTGGACATTCTGCACTCTTCAAGAACTGTTTATTTTCTGTGTGTCTAGTACAAGGTGTGATCTGTAACTTGGCTTTCTGCATTGAAAGCCACAGTTTAGAACAGGAAAAATAAGTCAGGAAGCAAGATAGAGTTTTTCTTTGCCAACACTTGAAATGATTTTGCTTTTTGAACAAAACGTAGGTTTAAACTTTGAAAAATGCTTATGTTTGTGATACTTCTGAAAGTCCATTTTTAAAGCAGCAGTTGATAATTGTGTTGCACAGCTGACTGAGACTTCATTGAGGAAAGAGGCAGCAGGCAGCACCTTCCAGAGACAAGACCTTAATATATCTGAAGTGTATTCTGTCCCCTCAGTGGATTCTTCCTCTGTTGCAGATGCAGTATCTCCAGCCCTTACCAGGTAGCTGTATTTCCATGGAACCCTCTTCCTTTATTGATGTCTATGGGTATATAGCTACTCCTCGAATTTGGAAACAAAGGTCCTCCTTGACCTGGCGCCTTGGACCTACATACTTGTTTGAAGAAGCCATCTCTGTGGAAACCATAGAGATCATTAATAAGCTTGGCCCACAGTACTGTTGCAATTTCCAAGCAGTACGGCTTCAAGGTATGTGATAATTCTTGTATCCACCACTATTTGTTTGTCAGGGAAATGCTTTTTTTATTCTTGTAATCTGCTGTTAGTATCTGTGCCTAGAGCTCACTCTAAAAGCCTGGAACTCTGTGTTACTGACCTTTGTACAAGACTGTATCATAAGGGTCTTGTAGCATAGTGTAAATTGGGCAGAAAAAGAAGGGTAGGAATCAAGCAGCAGGGAAAGATGGAGAGGAAAGAGGGATAAGATATCCTTGAGGGGATGCAAGACTGCAATTTCTGTTGGACAAACTTTAAAGCAGTAGCTTTAACTGAGACATTCTGCATTTATGGTGCTACAGAAAAAAAACACAGCAGATACAGAAGCATCATTTTTAATTGCAAATGCCTGCAGAGTAGGAAGAGAGCACGGGGGAGAGAAGAGTAGGGGAATAAGTTACATTCCATTTAATGAAGAGGCTTTTTAACTAAATTATAGTTATCTTCAATTATAAAACAGGCAGACAAAACACTTCACTTATTGATTACTGTTTGTTCAACTAGTAGTGCATTCACCTATGTACTAGAGCACAGCATGAAATGGGGTGGTCATTCACATTTTAAAAGAACAGAATAATCTCACCTGGTGGTGCTCTAGCCCAAAGCAAAGTGAAGCAACTGGCTGAAAGTACTCCTTCAGAACCCTATCTAGACAAAAAAAAAAATAAATATTTCCAAGTCAAGCATGAAAAGGGATTGTTGAAGGAGAAATCATATCAAAATGCAGCCCCAAGATAAAAATATTACTAGTAGAAATCAGAATGATTTGATTTTTTAAGTCCTGAGTCTCTATGAAGTCTGGATTACTCATCAAGCTGGGAAGATCAGCCTGCAGAGAACTCTAGTACTCATCAGAGATTGTGGCTGTCTGACTCCAGACCATAGTCCATAGACTATGGACTATCAGTTCCATACAAGATCTGATCTCATAATTGTGAAATGACCTCTCTCTCTTCCCACCATATTGCCTCTAGTCCATGTCCTACTGGAAAGGAAATCCGTGACATGATCTTGGGGCACTTATTTTTAATCTTCATGCAGAATATGTGGTAATTCTTTTTGCCTGTAAGGGCTGTGTAACCAGCATTAGTCAACAGTTTCATAAAGCAACTGTTTCCCAGACTATAAAATTGTCAAAAAAACCTAATATTTAAAAAAAAAAAGAAAAGTTTTTCCAAGTGCAAGTAGGAATAGAAAAATCTTTAAAGAAAAGTATGTGAGAATTTAATACAACTATTAAAACGGTGAACCTGGTATTTCTAAGAAGCTTTCCATGTGCTGTGAGTTGGAAGCTCTTACCTTTTGCCTCTGTCTCTTTTCTTTCATGTGAATCCTTGCTCCTAGTACCCCTGATAAAGCTCTCAGTAGCATTGAAGGCCACTGAAATGTTTTCTCTATCCAGAAAGTTTGTTTCATATTGTGTGGACAGAGAAAGGTTTATTCTGGTCTTTCCTGAGCTTCATGAGGTACTGGGAGAGGACATAAGATCTATATAAAGCAGTAACCAGAGGAGACAAATCCCCTGTTGATGTTTACATTAGCAAGCTACACGGGCTGTGTTGTAAAGGGAGAGTGCTTTTTTTAGGTTTATAGTGAAGTCCTGATCAAATTCCTGTCTAAACTTTGGTTTCCTCCAGTTATTTTTCATCTGTCCCCCTCCTGTCTCACATTCTGAGCATGCAGAGTTCCTTCAGAGGTTTATAGTCTCTCTTGCTTTAGGTGAGGACCAGTACAGTGATCATAATCCTACACCTCTGGTGTCAGAAGAGAAGATTTCTTTTGGAATCAACGCTGTGTGCTCATCTCTCACTACAGTCCAAGACATAAAGAGCTCCTACAATGAAGTGGATGGCCGCCTGATTGCCAAAGAGGTCACAAATTCCCCTCATTAGTCTCACACACGTTTTCTCTTGTTTCTGATGGGTTTCCTAGAACAAAGTTTGTGACGTTGTCTTAGTTGCATACCTGCACTGATGTATTTTTTCCTTTCAGTAGATTAGACAGTGTGAACACAATGTTAAAAGACTTTCTTGAAACACCACAGAAGCCATAGTTTTCAGGTCTAATGATAATTAATTTCAGTCTGTGATTTCTTAATGCTTTCACAATGACATTTCAGATGTTTTTTTAGTATTCTTGTCAATGCCAAATGGGCCTATTTTTGCCAATGTCAAAGTAATGGGGCTGTGGGATATTTTAGATGGGTGAATGTTTGTCCTAGCAATCAACTTTGAAAGGAAAAAAAAATGGTTCTCAGTCTAAAAGTAGTAAAATAATCTAAAGAATTAGAGCATCTACTTGTTATTTTTGTTTCCCCAAAACTACTATGATTTTTTTTAAGATTTTCTTATATGTTTTAGATTGGGATTAACTCTAGGGACAGTACAACTCCAATATTCCTAGCCAAGAATATCGCTGGACACCTCCCGGGTTCCTTGCGGACTATTGGGTCAGTTGCTGTGGGCCAATATGGTAAATGCACTATGCCTTACAGTTTCATATTTTTTAAGGGTTGGGCCTTTCTCTGTCAAATAACAGACTTAGTCCATGTAACTTCCTAGTAGACTAATCCTGAAATTTCCTAGGGGTAAGAGCGTTCCAGTCCTCTCCAGCAGCTACTAGCCTGAACTTCATTGGAGGTCCTGCCATTCTCCTGGGTCTCATTGCAATGGCCTGTGATGACCACACCATGTATGCAGCTGTCAAAGTCCTGAACTGCATCCTGAACAGTAGTCCAATGAGTGAAAAATTGATGAGGCACATGCATGGATACCAGGTAAACACTCTTGTTCATTCTTTCTGGTAATAGTCTTTCCCTTGGAGAACCTTAATCAAAGTGGACCAAATATATCCTAGATATTAGCACTTATGGCTGTAAATTCTGAGATTTCTGAAAGGGCCATATAGGGTAGTGATCCAAATCATGTGCTCTCAATCTCTGGGAAACTCTCTAACAGTGTATCTGCTGGTGGGAAGGTGAGGACAGATACCTCTTGGTCAGACATGATCTAATAAAAATAAATAAGATAGTGCAGTAGTGACTGACGAATCCACCTTTTACAAACATGTGATCCCTCCTATAAGAGACCACTTCTTGGGCAGGTCTGCTTCCCCCCCCCACCTTCCCCTCTCATTTGCTCATCCAGCCTAAGATACATCTTTACAGACTGCTTAGTGTAATTTTTTCTTTTAATGATGCTTCTGTAAGATGTGTGCATGTCTGACTACTACAGCCAAGCAAAATGTGCATTTGTCTTGAATTAAAAAACTGCTATATGTCAGTTTAAAAATACAGATTTATACTCAGCAGATACTTACAAAGTCTTTTTTTTTTCAGTTACTGACCTATCTATTAAAGAGGAAGACGCAGCTGTTAAACAACAGGATTCTACAGTTAATTTTCTCCCTAGTGGGCACGGCTGAGCTTGGCTTTGAGTCTTCAGTCATCAAAAATCACAGTGCATTTCAGTATGTTCTCTGCAACTTCGAGGTAAAATTGTTGATATCACTTTGTGGGTTTGGCTGGCCTAAAGACGGCTTTATAGTAGGAGGCTTGGTTTGTTCATAGCATCTCCTAGATCCAGTATTTGGAATGGGATGATGTGTGGTGATTTTCCACACTGTGGCTCACCTGGGAAGGTGGTAGCTCCTGGAATGACAGGCCCTCCATTGCCATGTCTCCCCACCACGTCCAATGCAGCTTCTGGACTGTTTCTGCTCAGGAGCAGCAGCTTCTCACATTGGCAGGAATATTCCAGTGCCTGAAGGCTGTCATTGTAGAAACAACTGAGAGTTTGATGGTTTTGTCCCTGAACTAATTGTAGCTGTTTCTCTGCCACGGGTTACTATTCTCTAAGCTTAGCAGAGCACTAAAACCTTTGTTTTCCTTTGTCTTTCAGCTTTGGATGAAAGCACCAGAAAATCTTGACCTTGCTCTTTTTTCACATCTTGTGGAGATCTTGCAGTCCTCCAGGTACTCAAGCTAGTGTTTGAATCAGAAATATGGGGTAAGCTCATCAGTAACCTGAAGCTGGAACTGTGAGATGGATATGAAAGGTCCAATCCTAGTCAGAATCAGTGGACTCTGGGAGTGAATCATTCCTACATTGCTCTCTCAAGGTTGGAGTTAGTGCTTAGATCAGCCCCTGAGATGGCTGTGGGGCCAGACAGGGAAAAGCTATCTAATGATGAGGTTTACATGGAACCACTGCTGTACAATGAAATTTTAAATGTCTGCTGAGGAGGGGAAATATGTTTGTATTGAATGGGAAACAATTTTAAAAATATATACTTGAAGTTATGTTTAAAACTAAAACACAACCCAGGAAGACTTTTTTTATACTGGTATACTTCATTAGTCAACTGTACTAAAATTAAAGGTATCTGAAGAGATGTAGCATGGCAGAGGAGCTGAGTAGAGCAGGACTACTGGTACTTTCTGGTACCAGAAAGCTCTATACAGAGCTGTATGGTGTCCCTTAGCTGAGTTTTACAGGAATAGCATTTATTACCACACACTAACTGCTTGAAAATTCAATAGTTTTCTTTGAACTCATTGAAATACGGCAGTTTCCAGGGGAGGGGGCAGATGGGAAGAGTAGAGAACACACAAAGTCTTCAAATCCTCATCATAGGCACATATTCGATTCCTCTGACAGTGTTTGAAATGTTGCCAAGGCAACATTAGAAGCCAAAGGTGCAAAGTGTTAGTGTAACCTGAGAATCCTCTTAGCTGAAACCCAGAAAATTTGGTTCTTTCCAGTAAAAGCTTTTAATAGTCCCTGTGCTTTTCTACAGAGATAGATGTCAGAATGCTGCAATTGCCTACCAGGTGCAAATGGTGCCCAAGCTGATTTTCCTCTTTAATGATCCTGAAATTGATAACTCCAGGATCACTGTGGCCTGCACAATTCTCTCCCATCTGTTGCAAGGATACTTTAACACAAGGGATATTCTCAGGTAACCTTCGACTCTATAGCTTTTTCTCAGTTTGCAGATGAGCTATACTCCTTCTAGTACTGGAGAGAGCTCTATAGTAGAACTTCCCTCACCTCATCTTTGGTAGGAGCCCTCAGATCTTTTGACAACTGCAGGATCCCCATTGACGAAAAACTTTCATGCCTTCAAAACACAGTTCAGTCCAACCTTATATTTGTGTGAAGATGGATTGGATGATGACCCTTACAATGATGGCACAAACAGCTCTGCTAGTATGACTGAGACTACTCAAAGTCTGTACTTAATATTCAGTTTCATTAAAGCCTAGCCTTAAAGTATTTCAGTTGCTATGGCTGGAGCTTGGTCCCAGGCAGCTATGTACTTAATCCTGTTGGTTTGGCTTATAGCTCAGAAACTATCCTTCTGGTTCTTCAATTTCAATCAGTTAAGATATGTTAGTCAGGATTTAGTGAAACAAAGAGTTTAAAACTTTGTTTGTTTTCCACAGAATGTAACCACTGCTCCATTTTATATTCCCAGCCTAGCTGCATCAGTCTATAGACTATGGACAGAGGAAGATCCACACAGTGCTGTCTACAGCCACCTCACTCCAGGGAAATACAGTACACAAATGACAGCTCTGGTTTTAAAGCACTTTCTCCAAATAAAACATAGAAACAGAGTTGCATGTCAAACCTGTGGTCTTTGCATTCAGCTTTTAGCTCTGTTGAAGAGTATGAGCACCTCAAGTAATTACTGTGGAGAAAGCTAATATGTGAACTTACTGCTTGTAGGGCAGTTTTGTGCAATTACTTGTATGAGTTAGTCTTTTTTTTTTTTTATTTTCAAACAGGTATGAGTAGTGAATTTAGTATATCAAATTTGTCATGTGATAACGAGTGTGAATGAGCATTTTCCTTAAAGTGCCACCATTTGTTATTCTGTGGTAATTTACTGATTTTCAGGCCCATGAGTAATGAGAAAGTGGATAAAGACAGCCCCTATCCTTCCAGCCCCAGGAGAGCAGAGACTATAGCAGGCTCTCAGCAGCACTAGAAGGTGCTGGGGTTTCTGGTGGTCCCAGACTTTTGACACATCTAATAGAAATTGCTGTGTGGACAATTTCTGCAAAACAAGTGGCGTTCTATGCCTTAAGAAATGCCCTTCTTGTGGGCAGGAGGAGATTATGCACTTGCACTGTGAATGTCACATTAATCTCTCTGTCCTTAGAACCAGATAGAATGTTAAAGCAAGCTACAGGTGAAAAGATGTTGCCAGTCCTCCTCCCTGAGTTTTCTCTGCTGAGGCATCTCTGGTTTTGTCTATGTGCTTGGAAATCTTGGAACCCAAGTGGTGATAACAGTGATACCTGAGTGCCACAGGCAGTTCAGAATCTTTTGTATGAACAGAGTGCTTAACTCTTTCCTCATGGTGAAAGACTTCTAAAATCAAGAGATAAAAAGAAAAATGTTTCCATAGTAGAATAGATGCTACTTGTATTTGTAGATAGAGATCTTTTTGTTTTCTTCCTAGTTAATGAACTTTTGCATTTCTATTTCAACCTTATTTCTGCAGCAATTAGAATTTCCAGAGGTTGTCATTAACTGTCTTTGTTAATGAGTACTGACATTTGTAGGTGATCTCAAAGTAATTAAATGATTGTCTGTCTTTCTGTTGACCAAAACGGCTTCCCTCTTTGTCTGCAAGGATTGGATTATTCCTTGTTTACACTTTGAAACCTTCTTCTGTGGATGAAAATCAGATCTGCCTGCATGATGTGGCCGAGATGCCCAGTGAAGGTGAGGAGCTACCTTTGGTGTGTATATTCTGATAGGCAGCTGAAGTACTTCCTTTCATCCCTGGGGTGAGATGAAAGCTAAATGCAACAACATAGTGCATCTGCCTCCACTGGCAGGAAGAGACAATTCAAACAGCTTCTTTTGAAAGGGACAGGCTGCATTGAGGGGGCAAATTGTGGGGAAGACTTATATTGCTACAAAGGCCCGACAGGAAGAATAGTAAAGTGACAGTCAATGTGTACATCTCCAGGAAGGCCTGACCTACTACAAGATTCTCTTCCTGCTAAGGGATTCTGGTTTTCTCCTCTCTCTGCTAATAAGCCAGCAGTACTACAGGTGCATTACCCAGAGCCTACACACTGTTGGACTTCAGAGATATACACAGAGGTGAAGAGCATTACATTGAAATTTCCCCAAAAATAACATACTGGGCTGTTACAAGGGATAAAATTTCACTTGTCATACTGGATTTTCTGTGAATGTATTTCTACACTTACTGTTATAGCAAATAATAATGTAGAGCTCTGCATCTTCTAAAACATCTGTGTGTTTATGTCAACTTTTTATGTGGGAACTTTGTCAACTGGCTCTTTTATTGTGACCTTTCTAGTCAAGACTATATTGGTTATTGCACTTCTAAATGATATATTATATTGAGGAGATACTGAAAACTGTAATTTTTATATATAGACATGACAGCTAAGCAATGCAAGTTAGATTGCCTGTTTACATTTCCCTCTCTAGTTAACCTGAGATTGCTTCCTGTGGGTTATTATTCAATGTGTATTCTGGATGAGTTTAAAGTAACTCTGAAGAGAGGACTTTGAGATTGTAAGCACTGGCCATTTCTTAAAAAATCTAAGAATCTGAAGTCTGCACCTTTTTACTCTACAAAAGACATATATAAGTACTTCCACTGGGCTAATCTGGTGCAAACAAGGTTGTTCATCAAAGCAATGGAACATGTGTTTTGTCTTTTCATTATTCTTTATTACTTTCTGATATTTGTAGCCATAAGCCAAACATCTGGAAAGACAATCTGGCTTCGAAACCAGTTACTGAAGATGCTGTTAGATGTAATGCAGTCAGACAAACTTCATCTGTCCTCTGAGTAAGTACAAACAATTTAGGAAAGGAGAGGTAATTGTCTCTGTCTTCTGCTTTTCCTCTTTGCTGGTGCTTGACCAGGACTAAACACACTGATAATACTTAAGTCTCAAGAAAACAGTAAGAGCAGACTGGGTCAGAGTTATGTTTGTCAGTGCTTTATCTGGCATTCACACAGATGTGTGATCAGATCACTCATCTGATATCCATTGTGAAAAAAGTTTAATATTTTCAGAAAACGCCTCAAAGGAGGAACCCTTTTTTTTTTTTTTTATTTGCTATAGTCTTAACACTGAAAAGCAGAGTTCACAGCACTGAGAACTGTAACTGCATTTTCATTAGTTATCATACCTTGGACTTCAAAATTTAAACAGGAATTTTTAATTTCATAGGTTGATAGACCTAGATTGAAAGACCTGTGATACAGTTTACCTGTTATTGATGCACAGTGTTAGAAGGAGCTTCATGTAAATGAGCATTTTTGTCTGTCAGTAATATAAGGTTGGATTTAATGGGAATTAAGTGGCTTGAACTGTGCAGATGCATCTGTTGTTAAATCTTTGTAATTCTGTGTTGCTGTATGTCTTTGATCAGATTTTATCCTACAGAAACTTGAGCTTCTAAATCACTTAGAGACAACTTAAAACAAAATCTCCTTCCTGTGTTCTGCTATGTCATCTTTAATGCGTTTTCATTTCCCTGTTTGTCCTAGGGAACAAGAAGAGACCTTTTTGGCACTGGGACCAGACTGGTTTCTGTTGTTCACACAGAGCTACCTGCATTCTAGTACAGTTGTACTAGGAATCAAGCTGCTTCTGTGCTTTCTCTACAATCGTTCGCTGCTGAACAAATTCAAGGAGGGGATAGTGGCTGGGCGCTGGCTGGAAAACAGCTCTGCAGGGTTGAGTATTCTAATGGGTATGTGTTGATTTAATGGTCCAGCTCAGTGGTGGGAGGTCACTGCAGTACATGATAGGAAAATTGCACTGATCTCAGCAGACCAAAAACTGGTAGTACCTTCTAGGGCAAGCTTGTCCTAGTACTTCAGCTTTCCTGTGCTGAAGAATAAAACGCATTGCTTCTCCTTTGCACAACAGCTGGCATTTCTGGCTAGCAGGTGCAGGGAGATGGGCCTTTTTGTCTTGCATATCGGGCTAATTAATAAGCCTGTGAAGTGTTCAGATGTGAGCTTGTGTTCTGGAAACTTCTGTTTCTTTAAGATTTGTTCAGCTTACTTTTTGATAACTAGACCTGTGGTTCTGCAAAAGGGAAGACAAAGAGAAAGAGTTCAGGGACTCTCCTGTAACAAAAGTGATTGTGGGAAAAATTGTTGTTCTGAGGAAGTTTTGTAAACTATGATATGGAATTAATTTTTAGGCAGCTCCACAGAATATTTTCCTTTCCTTTTCCTTTAAAGATAATTTAAAAACTTATCCTGAAGTGCCTGACAATGGATCCTTCTTGATTTTTGGGTTTTCTGTGTTGCAAAGATGTCTGACTGATCATGTCCACATCCCTGAGATCTACTTGCTTGTGTCAGGGCTCTTTCTGGCAACTCCACAGTCTGAACCACCTGAAGCAGCTAAGGTATGAAAAAAATACTGGAAAAGCACGAAGCTCATATTGCTTTACTACTTTGGCATTTTGTGGCCTTCCCTGTGCAAGGATTCTCAGGCAAGTTAACCCTACTTGGTTTTTGTGATAGTTAAAATTAGTCATTCCTACTTTAAAAATCAGGTAAGTTAACTTAATAAAAAAATTTAATAAATTTGTGTTCAGAGCAAACATATTCATGAAGGTGTTAAACGCTATTTAACTACTTTACTTTAGAAGGTAATTCGGATTATCCTCCTTGTCTATTCTTAAAGTCTTGTCATGACTCATTAGAATCTTAGAATTTGGATTTGGGTTATTTCCTCCATTGTCCTCAGAAACCATAAGGCATTTTTGGCTCAGCAGTGCCAAAGATACATTTCAGAAGAGGACAGTCCATTAGTGCTACATTGGGGTAACGCAACATAATAGGAGAGGGAGGAGCTGCTGGTGGTGAAGATGTTTGGTTTTTTCCTGATGTGGAGAAAGCAGACATTGTTCTTAATGTATCAAATCCTTACCTCTTGAAAATCTCTTCTGTTGTAGAAAGATCTTGAGTCTATGTTGCAGTGGATCTTGCAGAACCACCTTAGAGAGAATGTCCTCAAAATAGGATTGTGTGCAGAGGCAGCCATTTTGCTTTTGGAAATGGTTAGAGTCACTGTGGACAAGGTAAGTGTTTGCTTGCAGGGACAGTGCAGTGTGAATGACAAAATATACTGCCTGAGAGTGTCAGATGTCAGTGGTAGTCTCCACCTGTACCCCTTAGCCTTCCTCTGCCCTCCCAGTGCAATACTGAACATAACCATGAGAAGAGACTTCAAAGCATCAGCACAGCTATTGGCTTGGTTCTGTTACATAGCAAATCTTGTGATAGGCTCATGTTTAAGAACTTCTGAACACAGGCACAGATTTTATCCATAGCATTACCCATTTTGTTCATTCTTGGAATGAGGATATGCCACCTTTCTGATTGGGTGTATCTTCAATTTACAATCTGGGAGTTGGCTTCTTGTGCTTTTCCTGACTTCTCTGTGCCCATGTCCTGTTTGCTTATTTGCTTAGGAATACCTAGAGAGGAGCAAAGATGAATTTATATGAGTGAGAGGAATGCTGTCCTGACAAGATGCACATTTGTCTGTGTTCAGCCTATCGCAGATGCAGAAGCCTCCTGGGAGATTGCCTATCCAGGGAACATTATCCAGTTTCTGTGCTTGATCTATCACAGTTATACTCAGGATCCTGTGTGGCACTGTTCTGACTTCTTGAGAACTTTGGCTATGGTTGCTTTCAATTCTGGACCACTCAAGGTATACGCATCTGAACCAACACAAGCCCTTCAGATCAGAGATGAGTTGCTAGAAGGAAAAATAAATTTAAAGGAGATGGAGTTAAAATGCATTGCTGTCTGCTTCCACAGGGAGGTTCTGAAGGCTTTTTGACTCCTGATGGTCCAGCCATTGCTGAAGGGAAAGGCTGCACTGATCCTTCGTCTCTCCCATTGCTACCACACCCTGCCAAGAAACAAGTGTGGGATTTTGTGCGAGTCCTCCTGATGGACAGCCTTCTCAACATCCCAGCAAACAAACAAGGACATCCATTTGAGCTGCTTCTCGAGGTCTCTCTTGTAGTCATCAGTCTTTGCTGCTCTACCTTGTACTAGGGGTGGAAGGTCAGGAAGTATCCTGCTAGTGTCCTGGTGAAAAAAATGCTAAAGGTGCTGAAGGGGTGTATTCAGTCAGAATTTTCAACAGTCTAGGATAAGGTTGGGATCACAGCTCTTAGAGGGAATGCACTAAATTCTGGCAGATCTGGACAACCTACTTAGTGGCACAGAATTCCTGCCTTTTCAACAGGGAGGAATGGCCTTTTCTGCCTGCTCTGCGTTCATGTGAACTAAGAAAACGCTGCCTCTAGAAGCAACAATGGGATTTTGGGGGAAACATTTAGTATTGAAGTAAAGCATGAAAAAATTTGCCTTTTGCTTCATAATACATGCTTGTCATTAGAGTAGTCCTTGAGTTTGGGAACAGACTTCATATGGAGCATTCCTGTGTACTGATTTTTGAGACAATAATTTCTTTCCAGTGCTCAAATAAACCAAAAAAGAACAGCCTCCACTTTCAGCACAGATTAATGCAGGCTGTAGCAGCTGAGTCTGGATTATGAATTTCAGCCACTCAAAGCACTGGATAGGGCCAATTGTCTGAAAACAGGGAACATGAAAAATTTAGGCTTCAGTTCCAAATTGTCAATAGTCCAAGTGTCCCAAACATCAGGTATTTTGAATTACCTCAGATAGTGTTGAGTGTCTCTTGCAATTTCTAATTGCTCCTTTGAGCGTAACTTTTAGTGAATCTGAATTCTTGACAGACATAATCTGCAAAGATCCAATGAAATCAAAGACCATTGAATAAAGACTAAAAGTGAATTTGGGTGTGATTTCCTAACTATTTTCATGCTGTATTAATATGTATATGATCACTGTATAGGCTGCTCCAGAGGATGCCACTATGGAGCAGAAGAGACGATTTCAGACAAAAGTTTTGCTCTCTGCTATGGACGTCTTCCATGTCAACAGCCAAGGCGAGGGGAAAGCAAGACCAAGAGGTGAGTGTTGAGAATCGGATCATTAGGTAGCTGCTTTTTAGCATGTAATTGCTAGAAAAGTTTGGAATCAGTAGCTAGAAGGGCAGTCCTGCTCAGCAGGCTGCACTGTCCACTCACTCCTGCTGTAGGCCAGTTTGCATAAATTACTGTAGATTTACCATTTTTTCTAGAGTGCCTCTTCACCTTTTTTCCCTCTTTTTGAGAACAGATTATGAACATTAAAGAGGGAGTACTTAAAAAGAAACCCAGGTTTATCCTTGCATACTACTGGAGACAACCCTGATAACTTAGTTGTTG
>NW_008594674.1:0-18000 GCF_000691845.1 Merops nubicus | reverse complement strand
CTCTTTCCTGAGTCATTAGCTGGACCTCGACCTTGATGATAGAAGCTCAGTGACATTGGTTCTGTCCTTAGGATGGAGCCGTCATTTCCAGTCTAAGTATTTCTGCTAGACCTAGAGTTTTGTTAGACAAGTCCCAACTTTGAGACATTATGGCATGAGACTGTTCCTTCTCAGCTCTTGGAACCTCACCTCACATGATTTTTATTTTTTTTTATTTTTTTTTTTATTTCAGCTTGTTTTGAACTAATCAACCCTCTTGTATCCTCTCCAGGGAGCAGTGATCCTCACGGCACTTCAGAATCAACTGCACCTGTATCCATGATGAATATTGCTTATTTTGCTCAGAAACTTGTTGAAAAGCTGATCAGCCGAATGTTTGCTGCTGACCCCAGACAAATCCTGATCTTCACTGCCAAACAGATTATGTGGGTGAGTCGCATGAAATTTTTTTCCAACTGTTAACAACATACTGCAGTGTGCTATTTCACACTGAGGCTGTGATACTGCAGTTCTCAAGAAGATGGCTGTAATCCATGTGGTGTTTGTGATTATCCCTGTTTTTTTGCTTGAACACATAATGGCTCTAAATGACAGTCAGAGCTAGATAGTGCAATGTAAAGAAGGGATAGTGTAGCTCTTTTGTGCCACTTTCTGTTGGCTATGTGTGTGTTGCTGAGCAGGAATAAATAAATTTATTCTGCTATTACAGGAACTTCAGCAGAAATACAGAAAAAATGAATTTGTGTCTAACAGGTAGTTCAGGGGAATTTTACTGAAATAAGCTTACAACAGTTTAAATGAAGCGAGAGGAGTGGATCGTTGGGGAGAGTTCTTTGAGCAAGCCAAATACTCTCCTGTTTTTCTTTTCACAGGTCTTAGAAAGCTCCACTTCTCAAAAGGAAGTTTTCCTCAGTGCCTTGTACAGCTGTCTAAACAGAGCCATCCTTTACTGCCTGTCCAGACCACAACAATTGCTGCCTGAACAGTTTAATGTCCTGAACACTCTCAATGTCCTACAGGAGCAGTGGGACATTATTTTTGCAACTTACAACTCAAATAATAATTTTGTCATCTGCCTAATGTACTGCCTTTGCCAGCTGAATTCGAGCAGGTAAAAAAGTTGATCTCAGTATAACATTTATTTACATCTCTGTGATGTTATCTATGGGAGTGGGTGCAGAGGGGGAGTTTTGATAAAAATTAGGCAACATCCATTTTTGGGAATAACTAGATGCTGAGACTGAGCTGGATTCAGCTAGACTAAGGACTTCGGATGTAGTACGTATACTGTATTCTAGCAAGCATTTGACCCATTACGTTCAGTGTTCTAGGAGTTTAAAGCATTATTTTACTTTAAATAGGGCAAATGATTTGGTGTCCGCTGAAGTGGCAGAGTAAAGCCAGTTGGGGAAAGATGGTTATTTTCCCCATGCACTTTAAAACAGTACAAAAAGAACAAACCACCCAAACACCAAAAAAACCCCCAAAATACAACCAACCAACCACCACCCCCACAAGCATAACAGAAACCTTTTGATATAATTTCTTCTCATTTAATTAATTTAATTTGAAAGAGAGGAAGGTTACTAATGTGCTCAATATTCTGGAGGCAATGGACTGTCTTTCAGCAAGAAAGGGGAAAGGACAAACTGTTCTTCAATCAGAAGGTTATTTTTTTTTCTTTAAATACTTGTGAGCAAAAATTTTCCTACCACCTGTCTTGCTCAGAAGCAGGTTAGTATGTGTATTTGTGGGTGTAATAAGCAAGGCACAGTGGATGGTAATAAAGTAACACTTAATTCAATTTTTTTAGCTCTGAAAAGGGCGTTTCATTTCAGAGACATCCAGACAAGCTTGCATGTTTGTCTAAGCCAAACCCTTAAATTTGCATATAGGTTTAATTGCTACATTTTATTAGCTAAAACAGCTGTGTTGTATCTGTTTTACTCATCCAGCATTTCCAGCAGCTTACTCACTTTGGAGTAGTGACTGAAGTTAACAAGCTTGAACTGATTTCAGTGGAGCTGGCTCACAAGCCCAGCTTTAGAATGAGAATCTGGAAATCTTCCTGGGATGTGGGCTAGATTCTTTCCACAAACACACAGGTGGCCATTCTTTGAGACATCTACATGAGCTAATTTGGGGAGATGGTTTTTCTGATGCAACAGCTATTCTTGTGTGGGTTCGTTTCAAACATACATAAAACTGTGCACGGATCCTGTAAACCTTTCTGTTATGGATAATTTTATTTGAATCTGAGCTACAAAGTCCTGGTAGCTCCTGAGGCAGTCCTGAGGCAGCTCAGGCAGTTCTGAGTCAGTCACCTCAAATGAAGATGAGTTTTGCCATTGACTTGGATAGGGCTAGAACATCCATACCCACCCTGTTTGCTATTCTTACAGGTGATATATCAGAGGTACTCTTACTAATGTATGTTGAGGACTTATTTTGGAAACTCTGCCTTGTGAAAAGAAGGCAGAGTTTCCAAATATTGGAAAATATTGAAATATTGGCTAGTGCTTTATTCACTGTAATGATGTTTGTTTTCTCAGTGAAAACTTTCTGTGCTGATTAGGTGGTCTGAATGGAATCCATTAATACAGTGTGACATCAGAAATTAGCTGCGTTTCCCAACATCTTTTCTTAGTTGTTGTTATTCCAGCCAGATAATTTCCAGCCCAAGACTGTTGAGATGGGTTGAGGATTGCTTGTATATAGCAAGAGCAGAAACATTTTAAAAAATAACTACATTTCAGACGGGTTGAATTCAGAAGGTTGTTCAGAAGAATATCCAAAAGCCAAACATAGCAAATCCAGGGAATCAGAATTATTGTATTTAAAAGAAAATCAGAAATTAAAATGGCAGCTTTGTGTATCTAAGAGATTTGACTTGCCTGTGTAAAAGTGCCTGTTTACAACTGAAAGAACATAGTATGTAACTAACTATATGTAATGCATATCTATTATTGACAGCATTTCTGTGACCAAGTCCAGGTTGTCTGGATGCTGTGACTAAACCTGTTGCATTTATTCTCAGTATTACTTATTTCCTGAAATTCTTGGTATCTTTTACCTACTGACTGGTAAATTACCTGAGACACACCCCACCACACCCCCAGAGCAACACTAACTGGTTTTGTCCAAGGTGATATTCTCAGTTATAATCGTATCTACGTGATATCATGGTGTTAAAGTTTGTGCAGGTCTTTTGTGCTGAGTACTTTATAAACTGAATGAACAATCATTGGTGCAAAGAACATAGACTGTCTAAATAAGCAGTTCAGGTGTAGGGTATGACAAGACAGTGTTTCCAACATAATGGGAGATCCCTCTAGTGAAGAAATTCAGAGCAAAGAGATGGCAAAGAGGTGCAAGAAAGCTGAATGCAATCTAGCTACACCAATACTACTCTGTGTGCCTGCTAATTAGGATGAATGGTAAATAAAAATGCACTAAGAAATTAGCAGGTATAAGACAGGTACAACAGAATGATCCATAGGATCTTGAGAACTGCTCCTTGACTTTGAAGGTCAGACTGGCAGTGTCTAGTCCCACCTCCTTTAAACCCTGCAGTACCATGTGACAGGTATAAGCCCTCGAGCCTGGGAGTGTTGATCTGCTAAATGAATAGAGTAGGAATGGATGCATAGCAATACCTTTAGCTTTTTCACTACCCTCAGTTTTTTTGTTTTCATGTTTTTTTGTTTGTTTGTTCACAGCTATCCAGAAGGTTTTGGGATGGATGTAAAACCAAAACTGGCTTTGTATCACCAGATTTTCCTTGCACCCAGTGAAGAGGAAAAGGGCAACCTGCCTACTCCAGATGATGGTAATTTATGGCACACATTGCCTTTACCTTACAGAGCAAGAAAGTGCCTGGCCTGAAAGCTTGTCAGAGCAGCTTGTGCAAGTGCTGCTTAAATACCTTTTTGTGTATGGGCACTGAAGGTGCAGCATAGAGAACAGAAAGCTGTGCTAAAAATGATACGTGTTTGCATCATACATTTTTATTCAAATTTCACACCCTACATCCTGAGGAGTAATGGATATCTCTTCTCCATTTTGTGGACAGTATCAGTGCCCAGGTATATACTATTTCATAGAATCATTTTAGTTGGAAAAGACTATTAAGATTGAGCCCAGCCATCAACCTAACATTATCAAGTCCACCACTAAACCATGTCTCTAAAAGCCTCATCTACATGGTTTTTAAATACCTCAAGGGATGGTGACTCCACCACCTTCCTGGGCAGCTTGTTCCACTGCTTGACAACCCTTCCAATCAAGAAGTTTTTCCTGATATCCAACCTAAACCTCTCCTGGTGCAACTTGAGGCCATTTCTTCTTGTCCTATTACTTGTTACCTGTAAGAAGAGACCAGCTCCCACATCATTACAACCTCCTTTCAGGGAGTTGTCGAGAGTGATAAGGTCTCCTCTGAGCTTCCTTTTCTCCAGGTTAAACTATCCCAGTTCCCTCAGCTGCTTCTCATAAGACTTGTGCCCTAGACCCTTCACCAGCTTAGTTTCCCTTCTTTGAACATGCTCCAGAACCTCAATATTTGTAGAGCTATTTCTATTTCGTTTTTCAAGGCCTGTGAAGAGCTCGTGTCTGTGTGTTGTAGACGAGAAGAAATATTTTGCTCTTTTAAGAGAAACATTGGAAAAATTTTGGGCTGGATTCACTGTGGAGACAGACAACTGAACCCTAAAGAAGGATGCAGGGCCTTTTTTCGTTGGCTTGTGTTGTGGTTTGAGGCTTGGAATGGGGGCATGACCTTCCAGCAACTGGGAGGACCCCAGGTGGGGGTGAAACCATTGTATTCCCTCCCCTTCCCACACACACTCTGATAAGAGGCAGGAAGTGGGTGTTAATTTCACTCCTGTCCTGCAGCTCGGAGAGGGAAGTTGTCTTTTCACTCTGTGGGACCTTGGAACCATTTCTGAGGGTTTTGTATATTTTATTTTTTGTATTTTTTCCCCTAATCTTTGTATATATTATTTTCCTTACCTCCCTTTTTTGTTTTCTGCTCCTTGTTAAACAATATACTTCATTTTTTTTCCCAAAGTGTCTCTCTCTCTCTCTCGGGGGGGGAGAGGCAGGTACGTAGTTCTGTTCCGTGTGGGTCCTGCCCTGAACCCCTTTTTACATGGAACCAGGACAGCTTGTTTGTGTTTTGTTTGTTTGTTTTTAATATATTGGCTTGGATATGATGCAACCAAATAAGTCTGATTTGCAGGGAAATACAGCAAAACAGCTCAGCACTTTTTTCATACAGTATCCTGTTGTGGTGTCAAATTGTTTCATTAATTGTTTACCTTCCTCCCATCATTTCTAATGATGTTTGGCAACATAAAGGAATGTCCTTTATGTGCTTTAGCATTCTATGTATGATAGTAAGATCATCAAAATTCTGATGGTTTTCCAAGGCAGAAACCTGTCACTCCTACTTCTTTCTTTTGGGAAACTTGAACATATATTAAAAGAAATATCCTGCTGTTTTCTCCAGTAGCCTAACAGTCTGGTATTACATGTGGATGCAGCAGACAGGATGGAGCAACTCCACTGACTCCTGCAGTTACTCTGGACCAGTGCTGTTCCAGATGAGATGGTTTTGCTTTATCTGCTGTTTGACTTGTTACACAAAAAATAATTCTTCATTTGTAGTTTCTTTTGTTTCCTAGTTCGTCAGGAGATTCTGAGAACAGTAGAAATCGTCTGGAAGCAGCTCATTTCTCAGAGGCGGCAGGCTCTGGAGGAAGCTTACAAGATGGATCTTTCCATAAAAGGAAATGACAAGGAAAGAGATATGAAGATAACAGAGATCACTCCTTTATGGGAAGAAATTATGACAAAAGCCTGGCAACACTTGATAGGTCTGTTCTTGTATGGAATGCTCTTGTAGTAAGCAAAGATGTTGAAGTAAATGTAGCACTTATAAGGCACTGATTCTTTGGTTATGTACTCTGCACATCATTTGCTAGATGAAGCAGATTCTGTTTCTGTCATCCAGCATTGTGATTGCTTTCTTGTGCCATGCCCCAGCCCTTCTGCAGTCACCTGGGAATGCTGCAGGGCTCGTGCTGTACTACAAGAAAGAGAAATCGCCTTACACGTTTGTATCCCATAGGAGAATTTAAACAGGAGGGTATTTGAGTAAACAAAAGCATCCCAATGTGTGTAGCGCTGTAAGGATTCAACATTCACGTCTAGATAATGAAATTGATCTACAGCAAATCTCTATGAGGCTTTTAAATAAAGACTTGAGAAATACATGTTAATTCAGTGTTGTTCTTATTTGTACAAGGACAATGCAGCTGGAGGGAGGCACGGACATGTTGTTGTCTTGCATATCGCTCTGCCTTCCCACAGGCTCATCTTCAGGTCTTACAAGCTGTTTTTTTTCTGTTCTGGCCCACAGCATCTGAAAAGAAGCTTCTCCAGAATAAAGCAGGGCCAGGCTTGCAGAGCAAGCACAACTCCTGGAGTGAAAGCCTGTCTTCAGCTATTAGGTTGATACCTGGCCGAAATACAAAGGAAATTACATGTAAATCTGAGGTAACTTCTGTTCTTTGTTTTTTCTGACTCTGTTGCCAGTCTGTGTTTGATATGGCTCTGGAGAGTTTGTCTGGACTTGGGAGGCTTCTGATTGTGTCTGTTGACATGTTCCATTGCAAACTATATACCTATTGAAGTTAAGGTTCCTTTTCCAGGTTTCTAGAAATAATCACTAACAAATAGTCATTGATCTGAAGAACTTTGGTTGGCAGCATTAACATACAACGTATTAATGCATACTGTTTGCATGAGGCCTAGCTATTGCACTTGAAAGGAAAACCTAAGCAGCCAGTGTGTGTTTGTACTCACAAGTCTCTGCTTGGGTCAGAGCACGGTGAGATGGTGGCTTTACTGCTGCTTTTGAGTTACATGGCATATGTAAACCTTGTAGTCCTCAAATTAGTAGAAAGGATCAGGTATTACCATAGTACTGTTAATTTACTTTCTACTCAGTGTGAAGTATTAAAGGTCCAAAGTTTAGTTTATCCTCAAGAGATAAAGAGAAAAGTGTTTATATAAAACAGGGATGAATCTGGAGGGCATGCAGCATACCTATTGCCAGTAATGCAGCTGTGTTATCTTTCCCCTGTGTAAGCTCCTCCTTGGCTGAGAGTGCCATTTCTTTTCCTGGCCATTTGTTGACAAAACAAAGAAAAAGCATGTTAAATGTTACTTGTTTAAGTGTACTAGGTCTAGAGTAACAAGCTATGGAGTAGAGCAGCAGTGCATTGACAGAATATTCAGAGTTTGGGACTGAGCTTGAGTTATTGCAGTGCTGAACATATTAAGGTCTTTCTTCTTCTGCTAAAGAGACAGTGAGTCTGTCATCAGTTTAGGGAGCCTTAACCCTCTAGCTCAAGCTGTAGCAGATTGCAGCTTTATCCCCTGTGATGTCTGGTTCACTTCCAGGTGTGTTGATCAGGAGGACTATGATCCCAAGTAATGTGCCTGATAGTACCTTACTGAGCTGCAAGTTTTTTTTCAGCGTGCTACAGCATTTTTCTCATTTCTTAAAATCACTTTGCTGCTTACAGATAGAGCAAGTTCTTCCCAGGTACATACGTAGACTGTGATGTCATACTACAAGAGCATCGACTATTTGCCCTGGGGTCTGTTTAATTATTTTTTAAAATTAATTTTGATTATTACAGCTGATTACACCTCAGTGAGCAATGTAATTGATATTTGTAAATGTATCCCAAGGAACATTTTGTACAACATGCTTTTTGCTGTTGAAGGTTAAAGACTCCGTTATTGGTTTTTCCCTAAATATGCCTACATCATTAGTTCCTCCAGTGAAAAGGTTGCCATCTGGAAAAGGCAGCACGGAGACATTATTCAGGCATAAGTGCATGAAATTGGTGTTTCTGCATCTTCTGTCTCTCTTCTGCAAGAAAGCGGCTTGTAATTAAAGGAGCTGGGTTTGGAGGAAACATTACTCATTTGGTGTTATTCCTTATCATGTCAAGGACTGACAGCTCCACAGCTCTGATAAATTGTTCCTTTCAATGAGACGCGAAGCTGTAGTTCCAAATGTTCTCTCCACTCTCCCTGTCCCCTTTTCTCCCTCCAGCCTATTTCTGAAAGAATTTGATGCACTTTTCAGAGCTATGAAATCTAAGAGGAAGACAATAATTTCTTTGTTCCTCAACAGTCCTCCTCATACACTTCACAAGCAAGGCATGAGATGGGATTTTCAGTATCAAAGGAAGTTAGGAGCAAAAGTTACATTAAAAGTAAATGGTATTTGTGCTTCTAACATTGTATTTTTGCCCCCACTTTGGTAGTCACTTTTAGAAGTGCTGTAATGTGATTTTGTATTGTTTGGTGTGTCTTAGGTACCTTCTGCATTCACTTGGGAAAAATCTCAGATGCTGGCCAGATACTTTACTACTGTTAACTATGGACTCCTGTCCTACAGCAATAGACACCTGCTTGAAACATTGAGATGAAAGGAAAAGTAGCTGTATGAACTACACAGTAAAAGACAAAGACTTTAAATTCCGTAGTAAAATAAAAATCTTTGCATTTTTTGAGAGCCGGGCATGGTTGTTTCTAACTGAGCAAAACTTAATAAATTTGAGAAAAGTGCAGAAATTCAGCCAGGATTTCAAAGCTTTTCCCAGTAGAAAGAAGGAATGCTTTGGTTACTGGCTTGTAAATCTGATTCTTTTATTGACTGGAAATAAGAAGTTGAGGCAGTAGTAGCATTTGCTGCAGATTAAAAAAATAACAACAACAACAAACAAAACCAAAACCAAACTAAACAAACAATCAATAAACCATACCCCTTAAAGTGAACTTTTTCCTTATTGATGTTTACCAGATAGCAATACTGCTTTTGAGACCCAGTCCTTAATCTTGAAAAAAAACCATCGAAATTCAAACTTTACACTCCAACAAAGAATCAGGTCCCATGTTTCCACTGTACTTCCACTCAGGATCTCCACACCAAAGAAGCATATGTCTTGCTATTTGGTAGCAAGTGTCAGAATTAGCCAGTGCAGCTGTGTTTTCCCCTTATTTCTGAATCCACCATGCTATCTTGTGCATCTGCTCTGTCTTTGTCTGGAAGGCATGAACATTCAGAAAGGAGAGTGTGATCACATTTCTGGTAGTGGAACAGTGATGATCCTCTGGTAATTGCTATTTTGTGCTTTTTTTTAAAGTCTGAGTAGCTGTGTGGGAGCAAGAAGAGCACTGTACAAAGTCAGATATTTTTAATGCTTACAGTTGACAGAGTTGGGTGAATTTGCCAGCAGGAGGGTATGTAAGACTCTGCCAAAGGTTTCCAAATCATTAACTTTCCTGTTCCAAAGTAAGCCTTTTGATCTTTCTTTTCCTCCTCCCTTCCTCCCTCAGTCTTCTTTCCCCCTAATTTTGCTGTCAGAATCTAGGATATGTATTTAATTTTCAGTTTAGCAATGACTGATTGTTTTTGTCATCTTCAACAAGCTACAAGAGCAGCAAGGGACCACTATAATGATCATATTTCAGTAAATTGTGAATCAGTCAACAGCTCTTACCTTGCAGCACCCTGAGGTTCTTCCTTAGGATGAGTGCCCAAGCAAGATTACAAGCAACATACTTCTAGCTACTGTAAGGCACACTGCCTCAATGCTATAGATGTCATTCTTTGCAAGAAATTCAGAGCCTCCTGGGTTTTACAGGACACTTGATTATGCCTGTCCTCTCCTGTTTTTGTTCATTAATTACATTTCTCTATGCCGGCGGCCCATATACCTTGAAAGAATGAAATAGAAAATGTCTTTTTAATCCCAGTCTTCAGAATAAAGAAGCTAACAGAGACCTCTGCTGCCCTTGGTGTATGCAAGGTCACTACAGAACTAACAGCAAAAAAGACATTTAATGGTGTAGTTCAGAAATCAGAAAATACTAGGGGCTAACTTTGGCTTGATTAGGAATGAATTATTTTTCTTTAGTTGGCTTTGTAGTAAAAGCCTGTCTCTTGTGCTTGCCTTTGTAAGCAACAGGCAAAGTGTTAAACCTACAGCAAATCTGTAAAAGATAACTGCATCAATGTGTATGCAAGAGCCTTCTTCTTCTGTTTGGATAACTTTTCTGAAATCAGAGTTCCAGTAAAAGATCTCTTGGCTGACAGTTAAATCAATCAGACACAGAATCTACTTCAGTTCGTTTTGAAAATTCTTCCTCTAAATTTTTTAACATAATACTTTATACTGTTGGCTAAGCAGTTGTGATGTATGTGCTGAAAAGAAACCACAAGTTCCGTTAACTCATTTAGGGAAGTGAGTTGTATGTCCTCATCATATCACTGAGCAAGAAGATAGTGATACAACTAAGAATCACTTGAATTTTTTCATAGCTTCCTACCAGCAGATAGCCTTGGTTAAAGTAATAGCAAATGTCTCTCGGGCAAGCTCCACTGAAAGTTTTCAATCAAGTCTTGGCTCTATAGCTAAATTCCTGAAAGGAAGAAAGACAACCTCTCAAATCTCTTCTAGGAGTTACTGTTCCTTCTGAAGTCTGAGAAATACAGACGTATTTTTCAAACAGCATTTTATTTTGAAGTCTTTAGGACTTCTAATTTTAGATTTACAGGAAATAGAATTTTTATTATTTTATTTTTTAATTTTTTTTTTTTTAGTTTTCTCATATTAGCATCATTCACCAGGCTACTATTAGGCCAGTAGCTAAAAATGTTGTTGTAACAGAAAATTTTGTTACACCAAGAACAACAATCTTTTTGAATTTCACACCCAGCAAAACATTTTTTAAAAAATGTTTCACATGTAACACTCATTTTTAAGACAAATATGGCTAGTATAGCTAGTATCTCCTATGATTCACCTATGGTGGCAATGCATTACATTTTGAGAAGTATTTAAACGTAAAATTTCCATTGCCTTTAGTGGGAGTTTGAACTACAGACAAGTTTCTTCCGTGATGGAAATGTAAATCTCTACATCAACACAGAGTTTTTTGGTTGTGTTTTGTACAGTTATGGAACTGACTTACATAATGCAAATAATAGCTTCATCACAGATACAGAATTCGTCTTGTCTGGGGCAGAGCTCTCACCCCACAGAATTCCATCAGGAAAGAGCACTAAGGCTTCATTCGCTCCTGGCTCTCAGTCTTGGTCCACACTTTTTGCTGGCATCTTTACAGGTTTTGCATTAGGTTTGGAAGAAGAGGGAGAAATTGCCTGTTTTAAATGTGGTTTAGAGGGCAGTTGTAAACCAGGCTTTTCAAGCAGAAGTGTTTGATGCTGAACTAGAAGGTTGATGATGTATTCCTAAGCTCTTGCCATGGCACAGAAAACTCAGGCCCGGGACACAAAATAAGCATTAGCTCAAAATGCTCTGTGTCAGTGGCCATTGACTTCTGTAAGCAGGAAGTTTTATCTCAAGTTGGCACACATGAATTTATAGGGACTTCGTCATTACCACCCAAGATGTCACTGACAACTCCAGTAGCTGAATCCAGAGCTAAATAGTAGCCCAGTGCATTCAAATACTAGCTACTTCTTTCCTGACTTGTTATAGCATCTTTCACTAGGTGATTGGAAAATAAAGGCTGATGCTGACCAGCCTGGGTTTTCAAACATTAGTGGAGCCACTGCATTAGACAGTGGTTGTTTAGGGTAGGGAGTTATGCAAGGTAGTGAAAATGAGAACGAGACTGAAGAAAAAGAGCTTGCTTATTTGGGATGAAGGTGGGACAAGCTCAATTTAGCAGTTCACAGTAGGTGAAATGAAGAAGAAGAAAATATTTGAAACAATCGCAATTATTACTTATTTTTTTTTCTTACCAATCAGTCAGTTGGTCTTTTATCCATTTTTCAATGTAAAACAAAGCAAACATATACTGATATTTCTTTGAAAAGTGCAAAATTTCTGTAACATCTTTATCTTCATAATAGAAGGATAATTAACATCACTAGTTATCTAATTAAGTTCATTAACTATCCACCAACAGTGCACCGTGAAGTTGACATTATGTTCTTCTGTCAACAAATGCTTTGATTTCTTAGGAAGTAATTAAAATGTAAATTAGCATGTCATTAAATGCACAAGGGAAGTTTGAAATCAAATATTCATTTCAAAACTGCTCATAGCACACATTTGTTTTTTACTTCAATGAAAGTAGGCACTTTACTATTAATGATGTATATTAAACAATTTCCATTATAGTATTATCATCTTGTTTAATAACTGGCTCAAAGCTAAATTACAGTATGCTGCAGCAAGCTGGAAAAAGTTTCTTTAACTTTGAACAAAGAAATTTTTATGCCCTTTTTAGTGGCGATCCAACACAGTGTTTAGTTATCATTTTTGGATTGTTTACAAGACCATAAAGAAATAATTCAGCAGGTCAGTAAGTTAAATAAGAACTGCATGAAAACACAAAATGCAGAGCTATCTAGTTTTATGTAATACAAATCACCAGACTTTCTGAAATGTATGGGAATAATTTCCATGTTCATTGAAGACCACTGTTAAACAGAGAAGTTGGAATATAAAGGTTGTATGGTGATAAATATAAGTTATCAGGCTGACTCAGATCCACAGACCACTCATCCCAGAGTGTGTACCCTAAATATCCAGCCCTGATTGCTACAGAAGATAGTGTGACAGCACAATGTACAGTAGAAGATCTATCCTAACAAAATTGTTCCCTTCTTGATTTATATCAGTTTCATCTTAAAACGTGAAATATAAGAAGTAATATCCCTTCCAATAGTTTTGTAAGTATTTGGAGAGATATGATGCCAATAACATCACATTAAGCCTGTGCACATTTGTAACTCCTCTTATTTCTTGCCTGTTCAGAGGATGCATGGGACATCTGGACCAGTCACTATAGGGTGTCTTTCCCACTTACTCCTGGTTCGGCTCACTTCAGCCTCCAATACAGTCAGTTCTCGAGATCCTCCTGTCACACCAGGAATAGTAGTGGATTCTCTCCCTTTATGTTTTGATGGTAATAGGGTTCTCTGTGCGTCAGTGTCTACTAGGGCTTTATGCTTTCGAGGTTCAAACACGCCAGGCCATCGACTCCACACAGTCCAATAAACTGTGTTGTCCCTCTCCTCCACCTGGCTGGAGGCAGGGCTCCTCTCATTCTGAGGGTAGTACCTGCTATTGACAGCTGCTGGGTTTGGGTAGTTTACTGGATTCATATGGTTTACCTGGTTCACATGGTTTACAGGATTTGTATGGACTCCACACATTATGTTTCATTCCCTTTACATTTGGATCTGAGACCCGTGTACTCAGACCAGAGAACTGCTCACTGTAGACTGGAGCAGCCTTCCTTCCGGAATAACTCTTTCTTCTATTTTACCTTGTAAGTAGAGTACTTGTGCCTGCAGGGCAGAGGTAGATTTTGCATCCCATCTACTCATTTTTTGTCTATACTCATGCAGGAGAGACCACAGGGTATGTCATGACCTGTAACGTTCCTGTTTATCTGGTCTTGTATGAGAACGTCTTTTACTAACGGCTTCAATACAACTCTGTTCAGGGGAAGAATAGGATCTGTTCTCCCTCTTCCTTAGTTTTTTTAATCAGTTTTTCAAATGATTTAATAATTTCCTTAGCCACAGCTGATACACAGGCCTTTAGGGGACCAGAGACACTGTCTTCATTCTGTTGTACTCTGTTAGCCATATATAGCTGCTGTAGAAGTAGAGCTGCTTCTGTGCTGCCTGAGTTTAGCTGATACATACAGTGTGAAAGTCTCATCACGTGTACATCATACTTTGGGTTTATCCTCTTGAAACCCACCCTAGTGTGTGGGTACATTTATGATGCACTGAAATATGGAGATTTTTCTCATTAAGTTTGCTATTCCCCAACCAACTGGTGATGCCAGGAATCCATCCATGATCCTTAGGAGCAGTTGGCACTGTGCATTAGCCTCCTAGCGGGTTGAGGCATGAAGCTTCCATGCAACACTTAACTGCTGGAGCTACAGTCTGTTGAAAAGTTAAATGAATTTTGGCAATGCAACAACAAAATCCACATGGCAATAACAATTTTTGTAATTCGGAAAAGCCTGCAAACAGCCTTCAGTGTGGAGAGTGTATGCAGAGGACTAGTATAAACTACTCTTTAATCTGCTAAGGAAAACATTATCTGCCTTAGTTTAATGCTTCTTACCTGCTGACTGATGGAACAATTTTTACTCATGAAGTGATCGTACTGTTTTCCTAGTGAATAGTCAATTTCTTGAAAAGTAGTCTAGTCACAAGATGGGTGGCTTACTGTTTGCACAGGGTAGGAGTGTACCTAGTCTCTGATTTACTGTGCTAGATTTAGTAGCAGTAGTAGACTTGGAGATGTTATGCACTTTATCACTGTATCTGAATACAACAGGACTGATGAACTGGAAATTTCACCCAGCTCTAGTAATTTACTATAACACTTGGATTCTTCTCTGTGTAACTGTCATACTAGCTGTAATCCTATAGCAGCCTCTCTGCTTGTGAGGCTGATGAAGAAGGAATTGATTTTATTCTCTGTGGTTTAGCAGGAAAGGGCCAGAAGTATTGGGCTTTAATTGTATGTGTCAGAAGCAGAAATTCTGGTTAGATATGTGGAAAAAGGAGCATGAGAACTGAGGTGTCTACAGGCAGATAGTTTTCACACCTCAAAAGAATTTAGGCTCACAATTTAACTGCCAACAATCTGGCTGTATAGCTATGTTAGTCACAGGGGTTCAGGAATTTTCCATTAACAAGTTTGCTGGCTTTAGACGGTGACTACAAAAATAAACTGCTTTTGTGGGAGTGTCTTCCTCCTAACTAAGCCACATCACCAGTTACAGGAGAACCATGCTGCTTAGGGTATGCAGTCCATATATGTATTATCTGTATGTTTGTTTCTTAAATGCTTGTGCTAAAGGCAAATCTGCCTTCCTTCAGCAGGCGACAACCTGTATGTAAATTTGTGAAGTATATGCCTAAATACTTCCTAAGCCACAGTGATGTCTTGAGTCATGTTCATCAAATCTTTTTCTGCCATCTACAAACTCTTTGCCAAGGTTGCGTACGCTATTCACATGCAGTTTGTGTCCCTAAGAGCTCCTTACCTGGTATTCTTTTTCTTTTTTTTTTCTTTAATGCCCATGGAATACTTTTGAAAAATCTAGTGATTGCTTCAATAGCTGTAATGAAATTAAAAAAAAAAAAAAAAAACCTTTCCATATAAAACTGTGAAAACCTAATTTTAGAGGTGTAGAACTATGTGGACTCTTCCTGTGATATAAGACCTAATATCTGGTCAATCAGCTACATTAGAATATGATCTGGCACTGGAAATGTAAGAGTAGCAGGGTTTTTCAAACTGTTTCATCAAATTGTTTCCCTCTCTCACTACTACATGCATTTACATATACACCCTCTTTGTGAGCTTATCGGGCTGTTTCAAATGAATACATGTTGAGTTTGCCCCACCATCAAACCCCCTTTCCTCACAACCAGGTCATAGTGTCAGGATGTTCCAGAAACTCACTTGCCTTAGTTTCCCCATCCATAAGTTAAAGACTGACCTCTTTCATAAAAGTCCTCTGAGATGTACTGGTGAAAAGTACAGTACAAGAGTAGGTAGCCATAATGCTATATGAATGCTTTGACTGTGTGTGGTTCCATATTTATAATACTTATTTTGCTCAGAAGGGCTAAAGTAGTGGATTAATGTCACTACTTCTAGTCCTCACCAACAGATGACTAAAGCACACACTATAGACCAAGCATGTTGGTATTCTCACTGTCATCTGTGGGACTATTCACTTGGCACAGTGAGGGATTGGGATGTTTGGGCTTTCCTTTTGGCTTTTCTAAACCTACAGTTATTTTGTCTTAAAGTTTATTTTTATTAAGAGTTTTGGCACATACATTTGTGTGCATGTGTGTTCTGTAATACATCACATAGCCTTTAATTCCCCAAAGAAAGTGTCAAAGTGCAGAGCTCCAATAACATGTTTCTTTAGGAAAGAGCCGTGGTATATGTGGCGTCTGTATCATGCAATAAGTGTTTATTATGGCAAGCCTGAGTATTTATGGGGTGTGG
Organism: Merops nubicus; assembly: GCF_000691845.1. Classification (NCBI taxonomy): domain Eukaryota; kingdom Metazoa; phylum Chordata; class Aves; order Coraciiformes; family Meropidae; genus Merops; species Merops nubicus. The sequence continues at coordinate 1,882 of NW_008594674.1, read as the reverse complement.
GAGTGTTAAGTGAGATATGTATATAAAAATAATTTTAAAATTCAGACATAAAACATTCTAGACCTCAGTAAAGAATTGTTAACTTAGAAGTCACACCTCTACACTTCTTTCTTTTTTTTCTTCCTCCAACCACTTCTTATTACAAGCAGCCTTTCAATTGAAAAGAAGTTACAGAAAATCCACTGTGTTTTTTTTTGGCATACTAGTTTCTCTGTTTGTCAGCATTTTTCTCCTTGCTGGTTTCACCCTTCCGAATTCTAATAATTTTCTCTCCTATTTGTATAAGCTCTCTGTGCAGCAATGGTTTTTTTGTTTTATTCTGTGCGTTGGTGTTTTTTTTTTTTTTTGGTTTGGTTTGTTTTTTTGTTTTTTTTTTTTAAATAGGGAAATAGCTTGTAAATTCCATCAACTTTTCAAGCTCTAAATATTGGCTGGGGAATCTGAGGCAGCAAAATGACCTGATACTTACTTAGAATGTGATTGTCTAAGGCTGCAAAGTAGAGAAGTCTGTATAAAAAAGACTTAAAGTATGATACCATACTCAGATTTTTTTAGGCCAGGATGGATCAATATGTCCTTTTACTCTGCTCTTGCCTAGAATATGGGTTGTGTTTCTTGTACATACACCTCCTTTTGTGCATATGAAACTCAAACTTTTTATTACATTGCATGATATTAACAGTTAACAAATCTGGCATATTGGTTTTGTTCAAGATCAATATTACACTGTGACACTGTTGTATTTAATCTACTGCATAAAGAATTGCCATTTTAAAGGATAACCACCTACCATTTTTAACAGAAACTATTTATTTGTTAGAAAATTGTTGGCACGGATTGTTCAGTAAGAATTACAGTGTAATTGCTCTGACTGCACACATAATAAATAACAGTCTGGCCCATATATTCCATGTTTATTGGACATCTTTTTCACATTTTGTTTTAACTTGGCAGTTTGTTTTGGTTTTGTGGTCTTGGTTTTGGTTTTTGTTGTTTGTTTGTTGTTCCCCCCAAACACAGTGATCTCCAATTTTGTTAACTGTTAATTTCATTTTACAACCAGATGGTTTTCCTGTGGGGATGATCATCAGGAACATGTTCATCTGGCTGAGGATGGCTAGCTACAGCTCATTAAGAAGTGAAAGTGGTTAGTCTTCAGCTCACCAAACATGGCTACCAGGATTTTTCCTTCATAGGACCCTTCATATGTTTAAAAGTCTAGGAGCTGGGTCTGTGAAGTCGGTGAGAATATTTACAATGTTGGCTTTGACCTTAGGAGTCTGATTGGTGACCATGATTGAAATACAGACTATAAACAACTTTGAAACAGCTGCCAGAAGAGCACTGACGCAGCTTGAATAGCCTGTGGGTATCTGAAATGGTTGTTAATACTTGGAGGAATTGGTTGTCTATTCTGAGTAGTTTTTACCCTATGTCCACACAGAGCTGGGATCTCTGTTTTTCTCCCATACTGAACCCAGCTTCACAGCACAGAGATGCTGTTGCTTTCTAGGTCAGCCTTTATGGGAGTTTTATATGAATAATGGAATAGTTTTGTGAGGCCACAACTGTGATTACAGGTTTAATGATGCTTTAAACAAACAAAAATGTAATGACTTTCATCAGTGTAAAACAGGAGCTTCCTGCAGGGAAACACCAGTAAATGTGACTTCACGGCAGGGGTACCGACCTGGCTGGCAGCCAGCAGTAATCGGCACACCACACAGACCTCCTGTGCTAACTTAATTATAGCAGAGTGCAAGCAGCAGCTAGGCAGTTTGCTGTGAGGAATCACTGCCAGCCTCGCAGAGAGTCCACGCATTTAAAAGTTACCCATCTGATCCATGGCTTTAGGTAGTGAGAGGCTGGGACTTTCACAGCA
>NW_008594673.1:3448-3727 GCF_000691845.1 Merops nubicus | reverse complement strand
ACACGTCCCTTCCAACCTCTGCCATGCCGGGATTCTGTGAGACACCCGAGGAGCTCGGGTGGTGTGAAAACCCAGCCCAGTCCCCTGCCTGCCCTGCTGCCCGCCAGCCCCCGTGCCAGGCTGGGGGAGCAGAGCCTGCCCTGCCCAGTCTCAGCTGGGAGCTGGGCCAGCTGGACAAGCTGTGCCCGGCCAGGCCAACGCTCTCGGGGCCATTTCCAGGGAGCACTTGGCTGTGGGATGAGGGGATGGTGCAGATGAGGGGGTGGGTTCCCCCAGCAG
>NW_008594673.1:1078-3271 GCF_000691845.1 Merops nubicus | reverse complement strand
CTCACGCTGGAGCTCAGGGAGGTGTGGAACACCCAGGCCGGGTGGAGAGGGCTGCCAGGAGGTGCTGTGTGGCAGAGGTTAAATGCCAGCACGAGGTGTTGGGCACTGGGCAGGGCCGTGGAGCCTGGCTGAGCCCTCAGGGGTGCTCCATCTGGACAGAGGTGCCACCCGCACCTTGTCCTCCCACGCCCGGGGCTTGCGTTATCCCGATGGGAATTCCCTTCTCAGCCAGGCTGTCCAGGGGCACACTGCTGCCCCCGGGCTGCTGTCACAGCTGGGGCAGGACCAGGGCCACCCACGCCAGCAGGACAGCCTGGAGCAGGGTGCCAGCAGCGGGCGGGGGGGGTCAGGGGAACACCACCCTCCCAAACCAGACAGGGTGGCTTTGGGAGTCCCCACGCCGCGTGCCACGCCCAGGGAAGACCTTTTAATCGTCCTCTCGCAGGACACAGGCTGGAAAAAAGGAGGTGAGGAGGTGCTGGAGGCTCTGTGGTGCCTGTTTGCCCGATGGCTGCTGGGGCTGGAGCCACGTGTGGGCAGCGTGTGCCCGTCCCCAGGGTGGCAGGTGCCACGTGTCCCTGCCCGAGATAAGACCAGCCAAGATAAGGCCCTGGCTGTCCCTGCAGCCCGTACTGCGCTCCAGGCTGCTCCCTCAGCCCCGGGCTGGGGGTCTGATCCAGCCCTTCCCTCCCTCTCCAGCTGCACTGAGCCCCCTGGGTGCATGGGCTGTTGGCTGCAGCCTGCTCTGGGCCCACACAAACCCACCGAGGAGCAGGGGGTGGGGAGGAGATGTGGGTGCTCACCATCACCCCACCCCACCCAGTCACCGTGGCACAGCTCGGTGCTGGGGCTGCCTCGGGTGGGTTCTGTGTGCTGGAGGGGTCGGATCCTGCCTCGCAGTGACTGCTCTGCCTGTCCCCAGCACCAGGGATCCTGTGCCACGAAAGGCAGGGGGTTGAGATGAGCCTTGAAAATCCCCTTCCCACCTCTCGGAGCTCAAGCCCAGCACTGCAGCATCGTCTGCACCAGCACAGCACCAAACCTCCCCAGAGCCACAGCAGGGCTGGGTTATTTGCTCTCAGCCAGGGGAGTTTCAGGATATTAGGAGGAATTTCTTCCCCAAAAGGGTTGTTGAGCCCTAGCCCAGGCTGTGCCCAGGGCAGTGGTGGAGTCCCCACCCCTGGAGGGGTTTCCAAGCCGTGGAGATGTGGTGTGAGGGACACGGGGCAGTGGGGACCTGGCAGTGCTGGGGGATGGTTGGAATCAATGATCTCAAAGGTCTCTTCCACCCACAACATTTCTCTGATTCTGTTTGAATTTCTCCCTGACCCTGTGGCTCGGGCAACAGGTAACAAATTCCCCTCCCCACGTCCTGTTCTTCAGGTGTTTCAAGATCAGGGCAACCTTTGTGTCCTGGCTGCCTTCTCCCAGCCTGGGGGGTTGCAGCTTAGTGCTCTCTGTGTACAGAACTTCGGGGTTATCTGAGGAGCCGAGGGGAGGACGTGCAAATAGCTTTGGGCTATAAGGCAATTATAATGCTAAATGGGGGGGTTCCTAAAGCACACAAGCTGCTGAATGGGAATATTGTGCCCTCTGCTTCACTCAGGATGGGCCAAACTTGCAGCAGTGTAAAGCCAAGGGAGGTTTTTTTATAGTTTTAACTGGTTTTGGGGGCATGTTGCCACCTGCTTTGAAAATCCAGGGTGGTAGGAGTAAAATAATGTGGCCGTTTTCCCCCCTGATTGTCCACAGATCCACGGACACCACAACCTGGGAGGTTTCCCCACCCCCCAAAACCTTCAGCACCTCTTCTGCAGCAGAAATACAGCTCCACCTTGGCTGAAATTTTGGCAGCAGGGAGAGATCTGGACTAAAACCCTGGGCTGAAGGCAGAGCAGGTGGTGGGGGCTCAGAGGGTGGTGACCCTGGGAGCCCACGGTGCAGCTCGGGTTTAAATTTGGGGTGTTTCCAGGCTAGGTTTCCCCACCCCCCAAAACCTTCAGCACCTCTTCTGCAGCAGAAATACAGCTCCACCTTGGCTGAAATTTTGGCAGCAGGGAGAGATCTGGACTAAAACCCTGGGCTGAAGGCAGAGCAGGTGGTGGGGGCTCAGAGGGTGGTGACCCTGGGAGCCCACGGTGCAGCTCGGGTTTAAATTTGGGGTGTTTCCAGGCTTTGAGCTGATGAGCACGA
>NW_008594673.1:0-1031 GCF_000691845.1 Merops nubicus | reverse complement strand
TTCATTCTCAGATGCAGAAAGGACTTAAAAGCTTTGAGAAAGAAGGGGAGTGGAGAAAATACAACCCCTACACCCCACTTCAGAGGGGTTCTGAAGGGACGGGCAGGGCTTTTTGGGGTCCACACCACAGCAAGCACCACCCCAGCAGCTTTGCCAGCAGCTCCCTGGGCAGAAGAAAGGAGCAGGGACCTGATCCAAAACCTCCACCGGGAATTTCTCCATCTGCCGCCCTGGGCTGGAGATCAAACCCCGGGTGACCTGCGGGGCTGACAAAAGGAGAATGGTCTCTCGGGGTTTGTTTAATGTCCCCGAGGCGGCCCCCCAGCCGCGGGTGTGCTGCCCGGGCTGGCACCCTGCTCCCTGGCTGCTGGGAGTGAAGCTGGTGGGTCTGGGTGCTCACAAGGGTTTCCAGTCGTTTTTAGGACTCTGCACGTGGCGGGGGGGGTCTATTTGCCGGGATTTTACCCCAAGATGCAGAGGAAGGGGTGAGGATGTGTCACCAGCAACTCTCCGGAGTGGCCCCAGCCGCGGGTGTGCTGCCCGGGCTGGCACCCTGCTCCCTGGCTGCTGGGAGTGAAGCTGGTGGGTCTGGGTGCTCACAAGGGTTTCCAGTCGTTTTTAGGACTCTGCACGTGGCGGGGGGGGTCTATTTGCCGGGATTTTACCCCAAGATGCAGAGGAAGGGGTGAGGATGTGTCACCAGCAACTCTCCGGAGTGGGAGGGAGAGCAAGGGAGGGGACAACCCCCAAAAAGAGAATGGAGCAGGACGAGCTGTCAGCTCTCACAGGGCTCCATGTGCCCTACAGCCCCCGTCCAGCGTGGGCAGGAGGTGCCAGGCAGGACAGGGGTTGGGACCACCCGTGCAGGGTGCTCTCCTCATGCAGGGGAAGCGATGGGTGCAGGGTGAGGGTGCTGGTGCCACCCACCACTGGTGGGTTTCAGTTCCAAGTCTCCATCCATCCATCCTCCCACCAGCAGGGGCAAGAACTGAAAGAGGAATCTCCTCAGACTGAACGCAGCCTGTGGCCGA
>NW_008594672.1:7060-7365 GCF_000691845.1 Merops nubicus | reverse complement strand
TGCTGCCACAGGGCAGCTCGGTGCCTGGAGGCCTTTTCCATGCACGAGTCTATTCCAGGAGCCTTTTCCTCCTGGAAAAAACCTTCCCTTGGCTCTGCCCCTGCAACTGGAGAGCTGGTGATTGAAAAACATAAGCGTTCACTGTGTCTTTGCAGGTAAACATGGATAAGTTGAAGGAAAGGGCTCAAAGATTTGGGTTGAATGTCTCCTCACTCTCCAAGAAGGTAAGGAAGGTGCCGTGGCCTCCAGCTGCTCCACTGTGGGGTCCAGTCACCCCCTTCCCTTCCCTTCCCCCATCCTTGGCT
>NW_008594672.1:4108-6819 GCF_000691845.1 Merops nubicus | reverse complement strand
AGGGTCACCCTTGGGCAGGCTGTGTAATTAGTGGGGCCATTTTTAGGCATTTTTGCCTCACACTGAGCCCCCGATTCTGAGCGGGGTAGGAGCCAAGAGCAGGGCCACAAGCTCTGGGAAGGACCCCGAGCTCCCTGGCAGGATGTAACCCTCTGAAGGACAAGTGAAACCAGCTCTGTAGGGGGCTGGCTTTGCTCTTGAAGGTGTTTATTTTTTTTTCCAGGGGAGAAATCTAAACTTCTGAGGTAACCCCTCTGCTGGTCCCTGCCCCCAGCAGCTGGTTCAGCTCGGCCTTCGTGTGCTGGAGCTGAGGGGGGGGTGGGATCATCCCTCACCTCTGTGGCAAACAGGGAGGGGGGAGAAGATGAATTGAGCCCTTTTGGGGAAAAGGGAAGGAAGGATAAATAGCTCCTCTGAGGTTAACACAACGTCCTGAGCCCTTCCCAAACCCCTCCCAGCCCCTCTGGGCTCTGAGCCCCGGGATGAGCGGAGAGGAATCCTCTGCCTGCCACAGCCTGGAGAGCTCCTGCCACAGCCAGGAGAGCTGGGGAGGGGGTTTCATCTTCTCCCCATCCTACAAAATCAGCCCCTCTCCTCCTCGGGGTGAGGGGGGATGAATTTGACCTTTTTTTGGCTGCCTTTTTCTGCTTTTTTTTCCCCTGGCCCTGGGAATTCAGCGATGTAGAAAATCTCCGGCGTTGGAGGTCGCTGTTCCCCCCCCTTTCCTTCCCTCTCCGGGCCCTTTGGGGGGTGGGGGAAGGAGGCCACAGTGCCTCACAGAGCCCAGGGTGAGAGGCTGCTCAAACATCATTAACCCTGTCACTGGGAGAGCCCATTTTTCAGGAGGAATATATTCCCTGTCAGCCTTTATGGCCGTGGCCTTCCCCGGGCGGCGGTGCCTTAATCAAGCTGAGCTCCAGGCAGGAGCCAAATCCCTCCTGAGTCCTGCCTGTGTGAGGCAAAACCCAAACCCACCCAATCGTGAGGTTCAAGCCCCCCCAGAGCCAATCCTGGGTGCTCATAAACCTCTCCCCCTTCTACCCTTGGAAAACAACTTGCCCACAGCCAGGAGCTGGTGGCCAAAAGCTCGTGATGGGCTTTGTGTCCCCCCAGAGGGACTCTTTGGGCTGGGTCCCTAGGGTTATTTTTGGGGTTTCTGAGGGGTTTTGGGTCCATGGGCTGTGTCTCTGGGTTTTTTTTGGGGTCCCTGGGGGGTTTTGTGCAGAGTTCATGGGCTTGGATTTGGGTTCCTCCTGAATTCCCAGTGGGAATCTGGCCGGGGGGGGTTTAAGGAGCCCCTGGATTGTGCTGCCCACCTGGGTGTCCTTTATGGCTCCTCATTACTGAGCAGCTCCAGGCAGGTTTTAGACCACAAAAAAAAAACCCTGGACAAGAAGCCATTGTCTGGTTGGGGCCACACTTCATCCCCCCCCTTTCCCCCCCCTGGGGAGGAGATGGAATCAGAGGGAAGGGAGGATTTGGGGTCTGCCACGAGCTGCAGCTTTGACCCCCCCCTTTCTCCTCCCTCCTTCTGGGTGGAAATCTTCCCCGTGGAAAATCCTCCTCCTCTTCCTCTCCACCACAGCCAGAGAGGCAGGTGCTCATTTGTCTCAGGGGCAGCACAGGGCCATCAAATTAATTTCACAAATAAATCAAGTGAGGGTTTCTCTCCCCCTGGCACCGAGTCACCCCTCCCAGCCCTCCCTGCTCCAGCCTCCTGAACCCCAAAAAGGCAGCTGCTCCCTCTACCCCCCCCTTCCCCTGCCCAGGGAGGGTTCAGGGTGTTTCTCTGAGGGGTGTTTTGGTCTTTTTTTAGCTAGAAAATCACCTCAGGAAGCTCCTGCTGGTGGCACCGTGTGGCACCAGGGGCAGGACAAAGGTGCCCAACCCCTTTGGCACCTCAGTGGCAACCTTGTCAAACATCTTTCCCCCCCCATCTGGGCATTCCTCATCTCCTCTAATTGGCTTTTCTATCTCCTCCTGGACAGCAATTAGCTGATTAACCCTGGGCTGGGCAGGGAGGTGAAGGGACTGCTCCAAGGGAGGAGTTCCCCCCCTGAGCCCCTTTTGGAGCTGAGAGGGGGGGAGGAAACAAAGGAGTTTTCCCTCAGATCTCCTGGGGGGCTTGTCCCACCAGGGGGGACTTGTCCTGTCACCAGCCCAGTGGCTTCTCAGGGCACAGAAGAGTTTCTGTGTCTGCCAAGAGGCCAAGGTGACCTCTGTGTAGAGAGTGGGGCTCTCAAACCATGGATAACTTTGTTTGGAATCAAAAATGTCTTGGTTGAAAGAGGCTTTTCAGCTCCTTGGGTACAACTGTGCCCCCCCAGCACTGCCAGGTCCCCCCAACCCGTGTCCCTCACCCCACATCTCCACAGCTTGGGGACCCCTCCAGGGGTGGGGACTCCACCACTGCCCTGGGCAGCCTGGCACAGCCCTGGGCAACCCTCCAGGGCAAGAAATTGTTCCTCAGGGGCAACTGAAACCTCCCCTGGGGCAACTTGAGGCTGGTTCTTTTGTCCTTTCTCTCGTTCCTTGCCATCCAGCTTGGGGGGCTCTCAGGAGAGCTCATCTGCCCATTAAAGAGTGAGGCAAAGAAGATGTGAAGCAGCTCATCCTCTTCCTCATCCTGGATCCCTGCTTCCCCCAGCATCCCCTAAAAGGATGGAGATTCTCCTTAGTACTTTTCCTGATGTCTTTCTAGAAAAATCTTT